>NC_047106.1:115191260-115491260 GCF_902500255.1 Thalassophryne amazonica | reverse complement strand
ATTGCAGGACAGTCACTTTAGCACCAGTAGGAGCGATCACACCCAAAAGATAGTCCTCATACACACTGCACACTCAAAACGCTGCTGCTGCTTGTCGCCATGACCAGCGCCAACCTCCATCCCTTAATGCTTAATTTTCAAGAATATTCAACATTGGAATTGAAATGTGAAAAATAAATATCCTAAACCAGTGATTCATATTTCAAAAGGGTGCTATGGGCCCCTTAGTGCCTGAACAAATGGGTCATTTTCACCATATAATGGGCCTATGCAAAGTGGAATAAAATATAATACATAATTCAAGATTTGTAATTTTTTTTATTTTGTAAGAGCCACAACTTGAGCCAATTTAAGTTAAAGTTAAATATGATACAAATTTCATTATTTTGTGTTACATTTCCTGTAATTTGATGTTATGCATAGGTCATAATGTGTCGCGATATAACACCTTCAATATTTTATGTTTGATTTTGCGCAAATGACGGCATGTCATAAAAGCTCCCTCTGTACGGCTTGAACATCTTCATAGGTTGCATCACTATTCGGGCAACAATCCCATCCTTGAAATCGTACACAAATTCATATAAAGCGTCAACATTCGAAACAGAGCAACACAGTCTCGTTTGAACCCTGCTGTTATATGGCTGGGGGGGCCTGGCTGCCGGTTTGTTGCTGTCTTTTGGTTTTCCTCCCAGGTGGCGTGCGTTTGGGACTGAGTGGCTGTGTTGCTGAGGCTGTCAGGACCTCACCCTGATCACCTGCGACTTGTCAGGACTCACAGCTGTGGTGCATCTGGATGGATTGGAACATGTTGGCATTTAAGACTGGAGTGCACAGTGTGTATTTGCCAGAGACTCGACCTTGTGACCAGACGGGTGAGATCGTCGTCTCGGGAGCCATCTCATCAGCAGCGGATGCTGAGAACGTCCAGGTTTGATGCACAGTCTGTGAAAGAGGAGGGGGTGAGGTTTCACGCTCGTCAGCACACTTCCTGAGGTACGTTAGATTTTGTGACTAACAGTTATACAGTCAGTAAATGTGGTGTCCCTCACACCTTATTGTATTGAGCTGTTTGTTAGTCATGTATCAGCTTCCACTGCAGTGGAGTTTTGTGAACTGATTGTTCCATGCCTGCAGGTTGGGAAGCTGATCAGTAATCAAGCCAGGAAGTGTTTGCTGTTTGTACACCTTTAAGTGTTCTGTGTGTAGAGTGTGGACTCACATAATGGTTCCTTCTTTCACAGACTCGGTTGTTGCGGCCACCTGGGGGGTGTCGGCGGGGTCCTTGGGTCCGAAACAGCTTCTGGCTCCGGACCGTTAGCGCTGCTGGGAGCGCACCACGCCAGGCCGCACCTTTTTGTTATTATATTATCACTGTTATGTATTAAATTCAGTTAGCCTTTGAACCGTGCTCTGCTTATTTCATACTGGGTCCTTCAAACGCTGGTCGGTTCTCCGAGCTGCGTCCGACACATAACAGTAGTCTCTGGCCAAACATCACGGCCCCAGCGGTAGCAGAGACGATAATGCGCCGGGAAGGCGGCAGCAGACGTTCAGTGGTTATCCGGATCAGTTGCGGGGCTCTCCGCCCGGAAGGTGCGTGTTTGAGAACCCATTACTGGATACTGATTTGTGCTCTCTTGCAGCCGTGTTCCTGTGTTGTGCCTTATCCGTGGGTCGTGGTGGAGTGTGACTGGCGACGGTTTCGCGTCACACTCCGACCGGATAAGAGGTTTAAACGGGAGCTGCAAGAGTGCGTTTGTAATGGGTTCACGCGCACGGCGGAGCTCTGTTAGCACGGGTCGCTGGGCTTCCTGTGTTACAGTCGTAGCCCCGTTTCCCCGGACAAAGGTAACTACTGCGTCTGTTGTTTCAGCTCCGGCATTATTTAGTTGAGCACATTTTGGTTGTGTGTTGCACTCAGCTGCGCACATAAAAGCAGCTCGTTTGTTTTTTCTGTCGCCAAAGGGGTTTTTTTGTTTTTAGCACTCTGGCTCCCCCTTGTGGTGACTGAATCACGTTACCGTCAAGCTCTTGAGTAGGAACAGGTGTGTTCCATTTGGTTGAGCTTGCCGGTATAACTCACTGATTTGTTTTGTGTTAGTTCATTTTGTGTGGGTGTTTGAGTTGGTTTTTGTGTGGGATTTTATTTTTTGTTTTCCACTATTTGTCTGGGGTTGTGACCCTGCAGCCTGTCTGAAAACGAACAAAACAAGACAAAAAAAAAAAAAAAAAAAAAAAAGGGGACCCAAACAACTGTGTGTTGGTCTGTTTGTTTTTCCTTTTGTTTTTTTTTGTTTCACTTCCCCAGGGTTAGATGGAACGGTCCCCTGGGGGGTGATGGGGTGGTACTTGGGTTGTTTTTTCTCTTTTTGTTTTTTGTTATGCCCTCTCTTCTCCTCTGACTCCAGCCGGGTGTGCCGTGGTGTCGGCATTGCTGGAGGGGTGCAGTTGGGTTGTGCTGGGCGTTTCCCAGGTAGCCTCTGCACCCGGGAGGGGAGGGGGGGGGGGTTTGGGGTATCTTTTTGTTTCCCCCCCCCCCAGTTTCCGCCCTCAGGGTTTGACTGTGGTGTCCTCTGGGGGGGAAAGGGCTGTAGGCCCATCTAGCCATGGACGGCCGGGGCTGGCTCCATTGGTCATGAGGGGAGGCGTCTCCTGGGGTTGACGAGTGGTCCTCTGGGAGGCGCTGGTAGTCCCCGTGGGTGACGTTGGATCCCAGAGGGACCTCGGTCGTGGTTATTACTCCTGGAGCTGGCGGGAGGCCCTCTGGGGGGTGTTGGTCCCTACATGTCGTTTGGGGGGGGGGGGGGGGGGGGGTGTTTTAGTATTTTTGTTTGTAGGCTTGGGTTTGGGTTGTTTTTCCTTTCTCCCCTTCCCTGGGGTTTGATGGGACGGTCCCCTGGGGAGGGGGGGGTGTTTTGGTTGTTTGTGTTTTGTTTTATGACTAATTACACGTTTGGATAAAGGCTGACCGCACAGGTGTAGGAACTCCTGGCCACACCTGTGCTAAGAGACTGTCAGAAACAAGGGCAAAGATGCAGCCAGTTCAACCAGTCTGTTGGAGGATGAACGCAGACACGGTTTCCAGCCATGGTCCCTGGAGGGGGGTGTTTCTCCTGGGCCAGGTGTGTGTGGTCGCCGGGAGGCTTCCCGTGAGGGTGGGGTACTGTTATATGGCTGGGGGGGCCTGGCTGCCGGTTTGTTGCTGTCTTTTGGTTTTCCTCCCAGGTGGCGTGCGTTTGGGACTGAGTGGCTGTGTTGCTGAGGCTGTCAGGACCTCACCCTGATCACCTGCGACTCGTCAGGACTCACAGCTGTGGTGCATCTGGATGGATTGGAACATGTTGGCATTTAAGACTGGAGTGCACAGTGTGTATTTGCCAGAGACTCGACCTTGTGACCAGACGGGTGAGATCGTCGTCTCGGGAGCCATCTCATCAGCAGCGGATGCTGAGAACGTCCAGGTTTGATGCACAGTCTGTGAAAGAGGAGGGGGTGAGGTTTCACGCTCGTCAGCACACTTCCTGAGGTACGTTAGATTTTGTGACTAACAGTTATACAGTCAGTAAATGTGGTGTCCCTCACACCTTATTGTATTGAGCTGTTTGTTAGTCATGTATCAGCTTCCACTGCAGTGGAGTTTTGTGAACTGATTGTTCCATGCCTGCAGGTTGGGAAGCTGATCAGTAATCAAGCCAGGAAGTGTTTGCTGTTTGTACACCTTTAAGTGTTCTGTGTGTAGAGTGTGGACTCACATAATGGTTCCTTCTTTCACAGACTCGGTTGTTGCGGCCACCTGGGGGGTGTCGGCGGGGTCCTTTGGTCCGAAACAGCTTCTGGCTCCGGACCGTTAGCGCTGCTGGGAGCGCACCACGCCAGGCCGCACCTTTTTGTTATTATATTATCACTGTTATGTATTAAATTCAGTTAGCCTTTGAACCGTGCTCTGCTTATTTCATACTGGGTCCTTCAAACGCTGGTCGGTTCTCCGAGCTGCGTCCGACACATAACACCTGCGTGATATCACAGGATATGACTACTTACGGGGACCTGCGCTCCGCTGCGCAATATATACACAGAATAACTTCACGCGGATAAATGGTGTACTTTTTGTTTCCGGTTGCAATCACCAAAGCAGTCGAAGTTTTTTTTTTTTTTCGGTTTCCAGTGGAAAAGAGAAGACGAGGCAAGTGGGATACGTCGTGCCAGTAAGTGTTAGTCTACACAGCTAACCAGAGCAGCTCCGTTCTCTCGCCTGCAAAACTGCCTCGACACGTTTGTTCTCCGGTTCATAAACAAACCACAACACGTCCACTTTCCCACCACATCCTCACTTTTTCTTTTGCATGCTAAGTGCATTTTCACTTAGTTTGCGTGTAAATTTGCCCAAAAACCCATTGAAAATGCTGTGGTTTTTTTCCCCCGGAAGTAGAGAAACTCATGTGTGTCATATTTTACCCCTTTAGCGCCCACCCTCAAACGAGACTGCAGTGCCTTATTAGTTTGCCTGCCGAAACTCGCATGCAGCATGAACTGATCTCATACGTGGACAGTGATTCATCACAAATGTGGATCTGTACGCTTTGGCTTTTAGTTTCATATTTTGGAAGAAAAAAAAAAAAAAACGGATCATTTGTTCTTCCAACCTTTCTGGAAGGAGTTTTCTTAGCTTGCTTAGCTTTAACTGGCTGGCTCACTGCTCCAAGAGTGTCCCTGGCACAGAGAGCCAGTCTGACCTCAACCCTGAACAACCCTGCGTCAAATCAACATGAGGAAAGCTCCTGGTCCAGACAGGTTCTCTGGAAGAATCCTTAAAGACTGTGCAGACCAACTAGCAAAAGTCTTCACTGCATCTTTAACCTCTCACTTGAACAGTCTGTGATCCCCACCTGTCTCAATACAGCTACCATCATCCCAATACCCAAGAAAAATACAGTGAGCTGCCTAAATGACTTCCGCCCGGTTGCTCTAACCCCTATTATCATGAAGTGTTTTGAGAAACTCATTATCCCGCATATTAGATCCGTCATGCCTGCTGACCTAGACCAACACCAGTTTGCTTACCGAGTAAACAGGTCAAAAGAAGGTGCTGTGATCACAACTCTCCACACAGCCCTTACTCACCTGGACCATAAGAACACATATGTAAGGATGTTATTTGTGGACTTCAGTTCTGCCTTCAATACAGTTAGTTATACACTTTAAACTGGTTGAAATACTGAGCAACCTGGGCCTGAGCAGCTCACTGTGTGCATGGATCTTGGACTTTCTCAGTAACAGACCTCAACACGTCATGATGGGGGGTTGCACATCCTCCACCCTTGTCCTGAACATGGGAACACCACAGGGATGTGTCCTCAGTCCTCTCCTCTACTCCCTTTTCACTCATGACTGCACCCCCAAGCACACCACTAACACTATCATCAAATTTGCTGACGACACCAATGTTGTAGGGCTCATCACAAATAACAATGAGACAGCCTACAGGGAGGAAGTCTAGCTTCTGGAACAGTGGTGTCGCAATAATAACCTGGATCTCAACATCAGCAAGACCAAGGAACTGATTCTGGTCTTCAGGAGATCTACACGCACAGAACACCATACCATCTGCATTAACGGTGAGGAAGTAGAGAGAGTGCAGAGCTTCAGGTTTCTTGGCGTGCACATCTTAGCTGAGTTCACCTGGGCTGTCGACATCTCCTGCCAGGTGGGGAAGGCCCAACAGAGGCTCTACTTCCTCAGGAAACTGAAACATGCTCACCTCCCCCAACGGCTGCTGATTAATTTCTACCGAGCCAATATAGAGAGCCTTCTGACATACTGCTGCCCAGTGTGGTTTAACAGCTGCACTGCAGAGTACAGAAAGAACCTTCAGCGGGTAGTGAGAGCAGCCAGGAAGATCATCGGAACCACACTACCCCCCTTACATGAGATGTACATCAGCCGCCTCCAGAAGAAGGCCTCTTCCATCGTAGGGGACCTCACTCATCCCGGTCACCTCTTTTTCTCCCCCCCTCACCTCAGGAAAAAGATACTGGTCTATGAAGCGCCACACCAACAGCCTGAAAAACAGCTTTTACCCTCAGGCAGTGAAAGCCATCACCCCATCCCCAATGCCTGTGGCACCCAACAATCCCCATCATCATTATCATCCACCATTCAACCTCCGAGCTCATAAACCATCAGACACCTCCCTATTTCTCTAAAATTCGCACAAGCCAATTTTCAGCTCGCATTCATACTTATATATTGAACGATAAGTTGATATATGAATTATCATGACTGGCTTATTGGGCACTTGGTTTAAAACTGTGGTCCAATAACTGTCATCAGCATCACATATTGCAATGTCTCAAAACCAAGAGACAGGAAAAACCTACAACTAACAAACATAATATGAATAGAAATAGTAACTTCACCAAACTGTTCTTGCAGTGCTCTAGACATGACGGACAGTGGACAATGAAAGTGCCTGGAATAATATTTCATATGATCCATTACCAGAAAAACTGATTATTTGTTATGGATATAAACAAAGAAAAAAATTTCACAATAGGTATCTGCATGCCAGTTAACTTCACTTGTCACTTAAGTGACACGCCTCAAATTCTGAGCTCAAAAGTGCAAACAGCTTTTTAGCCCTGCTCAGTAAACTAAGCCAGCAGACTGATAGGGAGTGAAATGGCTCACTGCCTCAGACACAGGTTGAGTAAGGACAAAAATCGTAATTAAATAAGCGTGGGGGGGAACCAGGCCTTAAAAAAATAGACAGTCACACTGCCTCACATCGATTTCAGATTACAGTATCATTTAAGTGGGTGCTGAAAATATATACTGTTACCTTGGCTTACTTTTACAGCTTAAACCACACAGGAATCAGCTGTGCACATGCCTGAAACATGAGCAAGGCAACTCCACTTAGTTTTTACTGATGTATGGTAACTAACCACAACTGCATTCTATACGTCACTGTTTATGTGGTTAATCTTTAAAATCAGTGTGTACCAAACTGGAATATTTGTAGGCAAAAAGGAAACATGAGGGAGAACAGATGAGGACCCCATAAGACATCCAGGGGAGAGAGAGAGAGGTAGGGTGGAAAACACTGAAGGGGAAAACAAACAAAAAACACACCCACTCTTTTACATCAGACTGACGCACAAGAGCTGACAGATCAGATACAAAAGGCCACCCCCCCCCCCCCCCCCCCCCCCCGAGTCAACTGGAGCATTGGTTGTGCTGACGTGGCCGTGGAGTGCCAAGCTTCCAGCTGAAGCAGCCATGAGAAAAACATCAGGCCGCCACCACAACACGACAGGCTGCTACTGAGCCGAGAATATTCAAGTACAAGACTCCCATTCTGGCACAATAAACAGAAGCTCGGCACACTTTAGGACCACCATCATTTCCAGTCAACTTGGCAAAGCCCATTGTCACCCACCCCCTGAGAATACAGACAGTACGTCTCAGCTAGGAGGAGGTTAGTGGTCATCACGGAGATGTGGACATGTTCAGGGTGAGGGAAATGCTAAACAAGGGAAACGCAGACATAAATAAAAATAAACAAAATGGTGTTTCACTTTGAAGTTATTTATTCCGACTGGATTCTATCGTTTCAACTTGACTCGGCAGAGAGCCGCGCAGCGTTTGGAGCTCTGTGAACAGAACGGAGGACGATTCTCATTTCTTTCTCCCAACAAGACAGGAGTCCCAGTTAGTGACTTTAATCTGCACAAAAGTGACTCATGATTGACATATTCAGGGATGAAAGTGGTGAAAAAAAAAAAAAAAAATCTGAAACCCAAAATTACCGCCCAACACCACCTGCACGAAAATGTTTGAATTCTAGAAGCTGTGAAATGCAATCTGGGACTATTCCAGACAATAAACTGCAGTGAGTGCAGCATCCATTTAGTGAGAAAAAAAAAAAAAAACTTTCCTTATTCAAATTCATTCCAGTAGTATTCTGCTCTTACCAGGATGCAGCAGTTTTCTAGCTTGGCAGATAATTTCTTAAGTGATTTCCTCCAGAACTAACAAACTGAAAATATGGTTTGACCGAAACAAATTGTCATTAAACTTAAATAAGACAGGGATGAAATGGAGGTGTAAGAGTCACTAGGTGTTCACAGGAAACACTTATTTGTTTCTGTATGTATATAATTATTTATGTATGTTCATTGTTGGTTTTATATTTTCTGTTGTGTTTCTATTCAGGTTCTTTTTGTCTCTTTCTCTAAAATTGTATATAATCAGTATATATTGTATATAATAATCATTAGATTATTAATATATAAACAAAAATAAATTAAAAAAATATTACAATTTGAAAACAAACGCACCCGAACGTGATGACAGCTGCAACTGCTTAATGCTAACTTTTAACATTGAAAATGCCACAGACATGCTAATGCGTTAGCATCACTCCTGTTTTAAGTTATAATATACATCTATCAACTGTTTCAGAACACCATAACAGGTCGGTTTAACATAAAAAAGGTAAATAATACTCACAGACGTATGCTCTTTAGGGTTTTAGTTGGGGAAAATTAAGCGAAAGAAAGAAAGAATAAACGAAGCAATAGATCGAAGCACTGCTTCAATCTGCGAACCACTGCTTCAATTGGTTCAAGGTTCAAAGCAAAGCCGCGCTGCAGAAAAGTTGATTACAGACCCACTGCAGGGAATGTAATCGATGTAGATAAATTATTTTCCTGACAAACACCCCCCAAAACAACGGCCACTCTGAAGGACAGATAACAGAATCGTTAAGCAAAAAGCTTATTGATGTTGGTGGATCAAATCATTTCTTAACGATACCCAAAAAGGAACCAGTTCTCGATACCCATCCCTATATACAACACTTCATATAAAAATACCATATTTTCCGGAGTATAACATGCACCAAAGCGCAAGTCAAATGGGTCCAAAAACAAAACATAAGTCGCACTGGAGTATAAGTCGCATTTATCACTTCATTCAAGAAAAAGCAAAATGAATTAAATTTCTGTATTATTCATTTATAAGGCACACGGTGTAAAGAAGCACAGCTAACGAGCTAATTAATGTCACTATAAGGGCACAAAATGCAAATAAACTGCTTCTTGTAGCCACTGAACAGATGATCACTTGAGATAAATGTACCACGCAATGAAATGTTTTAAAACCCGATGTATCATCTATATAGTTTCAACACAAACAGTGCTATAGCCATGGGAAACAAAGAGGTAATTGCTTTGGTACAAGTGTAAACTGCTTCTTTAAGCCACTGAACAGATGATCATATGTGAGATGTACCTACAAAGTAATTAAAATGGAATTTATACAAAAATATAGCTTGCACTGGGATACTAAATAAACAGCTGCAAATTATAAAGACAACAATGCTCGTACGGCCCAGTTACATATTTATATATTTTAGCACATAACTGTGCTCTAACTAATTCTACTTAAGTAAAATTCTAGTGTGTCTATACAATCTCTGGGGTTTGATCGTCTTCCCAAAGCCTCTTTCATACCCTCAATATTTGAGACAAATAGCAGAAACCTTCTTTTCCACAAGATAGTTTTGACATGCCTATTGACACGAGACCAGTCTGAGATAATTTCGATTGACTGTTTTACAAAAGGTAAAAAGTCATTGGAAGCTTTACTGATACAGGAGCTCAGTCTTTAAAAATGTAAAATTAGCTTGAAGGCCTTGTGTCTCACGTCACAAAAATGTGTGTAGTCTGACCTTCAATATTTGGCCAAGGTCATTCATCATTGAACTTGGCCTAGACGTTCAAAGGATGCATCTCTGTTGCAAATGTGGTACACCTGTCTGAAATCTATGAAAAGGTTAGAGTGTACAGTGTTTCAGACTGACTGACAGATGCAAGGACAGACAGCATGTCTATGTACCTCCCTTGGAGCAATGGGACAAAAATTCCCCACCTCCCCATGTCAAACTCAACTGGCCCAAAAAGAGCTCATGACTACCTGAACTAAGAACCTCTTGGGTTGCTTAGGCAGTATGTTTGATCATTCTGATCATAGTTTTACACCTGAAAAAAGCACCAACTTATCAATGAAGTATGAATCAGAACATTTTATCACTGAAGGAAAAAAGGAAACATCTAAAACTAGGACTGCAAGCAGTCATATACAGGCCCTCGTGCCGCGCGACTGCCTACGCAGGTCAGTGCGTCCCCTTGTGACTGGATGTGGGCAGGGGCATACAAGGACTGACCCTTATTACACAGTTCAAGTTTCAAGCAAATCAGACAATGCATGGAGGAGTTATGAGAAGATGATTGTTCATTCACTAGGGGGCACTCAATGCACAAACAGAGGGGCCAGGTGTGTTAAGGAGCTGACCCTCATTACACATGTGAAGTTTCAAGTCAATCAGGTAATGCATGAAGGAGTTATCATGACTTGATGTTCCATGGTGAAGATTAAAAATGGCGGTGCGATAGCAGCCACACCCTTCGACAGAGAAAAGCTTTCAATAACTTTTGATCAGTATCGTCTCTGGATGATCTGAAAGAAATTCGAAGTGCATTGGACAAAATCCGCGGCGTGTGGAAATCACGCCAAAATGACATAAAAATTCAAAATGGCCGACTTTCTGTTTGGAGTAGACCAATGGTGCAAGAGACTTTTTGTATGTCTACGCAAGTCACACAAGTGTACCAATTTTCATCTCCCTACGCCTAAAAAACCCCTATGGGGAGGGGTTTTTGAAAGTTTCAAGGGGGCGCTATTGAGGCATTTTGCCCTGCCCATGGGTGACGCCCCATGAATTGTAATAGGTTGTTGTGCTTGACCTGTGTATCAATTTTCATGATGATATGGCAAAATTAAAGCCGTCAAAAGGAAGAACGTAATTTCATGGCGAAGGGTCAATATTCTGCACACCGCCACACGGACGCCGTTACTCGTAACTTCACAGCGATCATCGCCTACATTCACCAACTTGTTTTGCATGTTTTAGAAGTGGAATGAAGTTGATTGGGTTAACTGTGACATCAGGACCTGTTAAAGTAAAAATAAGACATTTCCTTTTACCACCGGGTGGCGCTATGGTAGAGGTAGGAAGTTAATATATGCAGATGTTCAGGGCGGAGCCTTCATCATGTCCAGTAAGGTTGAAGGATCTTCGATTAAATATGTGGGCGTGACAGCCGTTCGAAGTGAAATGATGTGCTCTGAAACGCTCGCCAAAGTTTGACGAACCCGAGCAGTCATGCCTTTTGACCTACAGAAATTCTTCTGATGACTTTTGATCAGCATGGGGTTATAACAATGTGGACCAAATTTGAAGACGATTGGATGAAATCCCTAGGACGAGTTCGTTCAAATGTAAGTAGTGGAAATGGAAAAAATTACCTCAAAATCAAAACGGCCGACTTCCTGTCGGCATTTCACCATGACGGTAACAGACGTTTTTGTGTGTCCCAGCATGGTAAATGTGTACCGAATTACGTGAGGCTACGACAAAAAACAAACAAACAACAACAACAAAAAAAACCAATGCAGAGGGGTTTTTTTTTTTATTTCTAGGGGCCACTATTTCGCCATATCAAATTTCGGATACGGCCGGATGATTTTGAAAAGTGTGGTGAGTTTTTGAACATGGGAAAAGGTCGAAATTTGGATTTCAAAAGTGAGAATAATGATAATAAATAATAATAATAAACAGCGCAATTACAAGGGTAGGGTACTCGTAGGACTCGGCCCTACTCGGGCCCTAATAAAGGTAACTTGACTCTTACTGTAATGAATACAACTATACCAATAAATTTATGGACTAACATAATCAATGTTAATGAACCAGAAGTATCTGTTGAAAACCCACATTTTAAAGTGTCATGACTTTGACATGAAGCTCCTGTTATTAAACAGATTGGCATGGTATGCTCCCCCTCCCTTCCCCAAAGTGCAATTTGGCACATTCTAGGGCCAATGTTACATGGATATTAATGCTCAAAATGTCCAATATATTATGCTTACTTTTTAATAAATGTGAAGATGCTGAGGCAAATGACATGTCAAATGACATAACATTATGGACCTATGATGTAAGATGATGAATATATTACTTATTTTCACCTTACCCTTGAAATGCAAAGCATACAACACCGCCATGCAACCTGTGCTTATTGTGCATGCCCCCAACCAGAATTATAGCATGCATGACGCCCCTTTAGTGTATAGTTCAACAACAATGTAAATTACAGCCTCCACAATGACATGAAAATAAAAACACCCTTTGTCAAACACATTCAATAAAAAAGGAACACCATAATCCTTATAAAGAGAGGGGTTATTAAATGATTGCTGTGTTATGTTGTGTTAGGATTATCAAAGCATACCTATTAAGTTGCCAAGTGGATTTAAACAGAACTGTACGGATTTAAAATCCCTTTCAGCTTACCTGTTTGAGTGGTTAATTTTCACTATGTTTACAATTTCCAATGAGCTACTGCTTTTTAGAGATGGTCAGCACTGACCACTCACAAACAATGCGTCTAAGTCTCACATTTACACAACCAATAACAACTGCATGTTCTATCAATCGTGTAAGTCGGGTAGGTTTTAGTTTTGAGCTGTTTTGCATTTGTTCCTATATTTTGCCAATGTATCAGGTGTTGTGATTGCCCCTGTAGCTGCACAGGTTAAAGTGAGTGGTTCATGTGTGCAGTGTAAACACAAGAGTGGAAGAAATTAAATGGAGAATCAATTAATTGATTAATTAATTGACCTGATTAAACCAGGTGACTGTATATGTGCTGCTCTCAGTCTTTTCTCCTGGTCAAAGATAATACATCATCTGTTTTGGGTGTTACTGCAGCAGGCAGCAGTCACAATATTTCACTTTTGATGGTAAGTGCTATGAAAATGTTCATCATTCAATACAACAAAGAAAAGATAACGTTCAAAATTTATGGAGGTGCTGACCAGTGACAGCAGTATCAGCCACAAACAAACATACATATGTAAATAAATAAATAAAAGCCACGCTGAGCTCATTGACTGGATTTCTGCTGAAATGTATGGAGGATTATAGGAGGTTAATGCAAATGGTGATCATTTATCCAAAATTCCTTCATTGATCTTTGTCAGTTCCAACGGTGTGTGTGTGTGTGTTCAAACGGAACTATACACTACATAAGCAACAAGCTGATGTCAGACACACACACATTTACAAGCCAATCAATGTCAAGTATGGGGCGACGCAGTCTACATAGATGATGAAATCAGGATGTATGACACGAAAATGTCTTCAGTCTAACTGCCACATTGCAGTGCAAAACTAAACTAATCAGACACACATACATGAACCTTGGTTCACACCTTGTATCACCATTGCACTGCCGTGGAAGGCAAGTGGTTTGGTTAAAATGATCCCAAATGTTTGAGCTTTGTTGTCGGCTATTATTTCAGCAAGACAATGCCAAGCCACATTCTGCATGTGTTATAACAGCGTGGCTTCATAGTAAAAGAGTGCGGGTAATAGACTGGCCTGCCTGCAGTCCAGACCTGTCGCCCAGTGAAAATGTGTGGCACATTATGAAGCACAAAATATGACAATGGAGACCCTGGACTGTTGAACAACTGAAGTCGTATATTTTGTTGCTGTAAAATATCACCAACCAGGGTACGAGGTCTGTTAGAAAAGTATCCGATCTTATTATTTTTTTCAAAAACCATATGGATTTGAATCACGTGTGATTGCGTCAGACAAGCTTGAACCCTCGTGCGCATGCGTGAGATTTTCCACGCTTGTCGGTTGCATCATTCGCCTGTGAGCAGGCTTTAAGTGAGGGGTGGTCCACCCCCTCGGCAGATTTTCATTGTTAGGAAATGGCGGAATGATTTTGGCTTTTTTTTTTCCATCAGAATTTTGTCAGAAACTGTTAGAGACTGGCAGCTGGAAACCATTCGAAAAATTTATCTGGCTTTCGGTGAAAATTTTACGGGCTTCACAGAGAATAAGGACTGTTACTACAGCTTTAAGGATGCTCGGCGCCGCGCTCCGTGCCGCCATCGAGAGCCACAAACCACCGGATCATTTCTAAACGGATGGCTCTATGGAGCCGGGACCGTCGTGTGCACTTTCTCTGGTTATCAGAAGAGCTGGACATCAACCATTTTCCGGAAGATTTCACTTTTAACAAGAGATTTTGTCATGGAAAGCCGAGCGGAGGCTTCACGCTTCACGATGGATTCACTACTGGAGCAAGACAAAACCACCTCCGTTTTGGTCTCACAGGACGGCTTTGAGATGGCGTTCAGACAGCTGTCGGTGGTTTTTCCATCGAGTGATTATCCGAGAAATTGTGGCTGTGCCTGGACATGCCAGAACCGTGAGGCTTCATCACGGCGTTGCTTTGCGCCATGCGGCACCGCCGCGACGCGCGGAATTCCTCCGCACGTCTGTCTCAATGTGCCGAAAAAGTGCTGATGTCCACGTCTTTTCACAATTCCTGTGCTAGTCAGATGATGTCCCGGATAAAACACAGCGTCCAGTTTGGAAATGAACGGCACATTCCACTGTTACAGGAGTTTTTGTCATGGAAAGAGGAGCGGAGCCTTCGCGCGTCGCGGCAGTGCCGCATGGCGCACAGCAACGCCGTGATGAAGCCTCACGGGACATGTTCTGGCATGTCCAGGCACAGCCACAATTTCTCGGATAATCACTCGATGGAAAAACCACCGACAGCTGTCTGAACGCCATCTCAAAGCTGTCCTGTGAGACCAAAACGGTGGTGGTTTTGTCTCGCTTCATCAGCGAATCCATCGTGACGCGCGAAGCCTCCGCTCGGCTTTCCATGACAAAATCTATTGTTAAAAGTGAAATCTGCCGGAAAATGGTTGATGTCCAGCTCTTGTGATAACCAGAGAAAGTGCACACGACGGTCCCAGCTCCACAGAGCCATCCGTTTAGAAATGAACCAGTGGTTTGTGGCTCTCGATGGCGGCACGGAGCGCGGCGCGCCAAGCGTCCTTAAAGCCGTCCTTAAAGCTGTAGTAACAGTCCTTATTCTCTGTAAAGCCCGTAAAATTTTCACCGAAAGCCAGATACATTTTTTGAATGGTTTCCAGCTGCCAGTCTCTAACAGTTTCTGAAAAAATTCTGATGGAAAAAAAGCCCAAATCATTACGCCATTTCCTGACAATGAAAATCCGCCGAGAGGGCTGCACCACTCCTCACTCAAAGCCTGCTACAGGCGAATGACACAACCGACAGGCGTGGAAAAACTCACACATGCGCACGAGGGTTCAAGCTTGTCTGACGCAATCACACGTGATTCAAATCCATCTGGTTTTTGAAAAAAATAAGGTCGGATACTTTTCTAATAGACCTCGTATTTTGAACTTGAGGTAATTGTCACTGCTAATGTTTATCCATGAAGTTTAACATTCACATGCTCATTAATATTTCATCAACTATTTTATTTCCTATCACATTTATTCTCAGAAATAGTAACTTTCAACAGTCACCATTAACATAAAAAATTTGTCAGATGTTGGTAACACCACAAGTAATCCATACACAGAAAGAAATCAAACCATCGATGTCCATAAATGATGTGTAATAATGTGAAACGACATAGGAAAAAAGTATTGAACACCTGAAGGAACAGATGTGCAAAATCGCATTGAAAGCCAAGACACCAGCTGGAATCTATCAGTAATTAGAAAGCAATCTTGCCCCTTGTCAATGCAAAGGGCAGGATTACAACCGCAATTCCAATGAAGTTTGGACGTTGTGTGAAATGTAAATAAAACAGAATACAATGATTTGCAAATCCTCTTCAACCTACATTCAATCTGTACATCACGAAGACAAGATATTTAACGTTCAAACTGATAAACGTTATTGTTTTGTGCAGATATTTACTCATTTTGAAATGGATGCCTACAACACGTTTCAAAAAAGTTGGGACAAAAGACAGGGAAAGTTGATGAATACTCAAAAAAACACCCATTTGGAACATTCCACAGGTGAACAGGTCAATTGGAAACAGGTGAGTGTCATGATTGGGTATAAAAGGAGCATCGCCAAACGGCTCAGTTGTTCACAAGCAAAGATGGGGTGAGAATCACCACTTTCTGAACAACTGTGTGAAAAAAATAGTCCAACAGTTTAAGAACAATGTTTCTCAATATTCAATTGCAAGGAATTTAGGGATTCCATCATCTACAGCCCATAATATAATCAGAAGAGTCACAGAATCTGGAGAACTTTCTACACGTAAGCAGCAAGGACGAAAACAACATTGAATGCCCGTGACCTTCGATTCCTCAGGCTGCACTGCATTAAAAACCGACATCATTGTGTAAAGGCTCTTATCGCGTGGCTCAGGAACACCTCAGAAAATCATTGTCAGTTAACACAGTTCGTCGCTACATCAACAAATGTAAGTCAAAACTCTAACATGCAAAGCGAAAGCCATACATCAACAACATCCAGAAACGCCGTCACCTTCTCTGGGCCTGAGCTCATTTGAAATGGACAGACGCAAAGCGGAAAAGTGTGCTGTGGTCTGATGAGTCCACATTTCAAATCATTTTTGGAAATCATGGACGTCGTGTCCTCCAGACAAAAGAGGAAAAAGACCATCCAGACTGTCACCAGCACAAAGTTCAAAAGCCAGCATCTGTGATGGTATGGGGCTGTGTTAGTGCCCATGGGATGGGCAACTTACACATCTGTGATGGCACCATCAATGCTGAAAGGTACATCCAGGTTTTGGAGCAACACATGCTGTCATCCAAGCAACGTCTTTTTCAGGGACGTCCCTGCTTATTTCAGCAAGACAATGCAAAGTCACATTCTGCATGTGTTACAACAGCGTGGCTTTGTAGTAAAAGAGTGCAGGTACTAGACTGGTCTGCCTGCAGTCCAGACCTGTCACCCATTGAAAATGTGTGGCACATTATGAAGCGCAAAATACGACAACAGAGACCCCGGACTGTTGAACAACTGAGGTCGTACATCAAGCAAGAATGGGAAAGAATTCCACCAACAAAGCTTCAACAATTAGTGTCCTCAGTTCCAAAAAGGTGATGTAACACAGTGTTGCAGGCATCCATTTCAAAATGAGCATATATTTGCACAAAAACAATAAAGTTTATCAGTTTGAACATTAAATATCTCGTCGTTGTGGTGTATTCAATTGCATATAGGTTGAAAAGGATTTGCAAATCGTATTCTGTTTTATTTACATTTTACACAACATCCCAACTTCATTGGATTTGGGGTTGTACAAATCAGTAATGTTATTCATCACAAATACAATCAGATAAGAAGTTATTGCACCGACCATTGCAGAAAGCTTACCTTTAAAAAATATCTTTCACCATCACAACAATCTTTTCTCCCTCCTTCCAGATATCAAATGTGGCAATGGAAGATATGAGTTTCAAGCTCAATCAAGACATACTCTATGCAAAAACTGAATGAACACTATCGGTAAATACATCATCATGTGCCAGTTTGCGTACAAGTTCTTGGAACTGGGTGGTGTAGTTATAAAGTAAGTATAAATATAATATACTAACATGTCTGATGCTTGGGGTTTCTATTATGTGAACCATATATGCGATCGTTTCAGAAAATGTGCAACTCCTTGTTTGCATGGAGGCTTTCGTCTTAATAAGTGATCATTGAAACCAAAAACTTTGTATGTTCTGTATTCACAGTCTAAATGATAGCATTGCCACTGGAGCAAATGTATACATTTGCCTCCGGTCCCCAGAGAAAATTCTAATGAGGACAATATGTCCTTGACGCCTACTCACCAGCTGCAAAATGAACTTAATATGTAAGCTTTGAGGAAAACGAAAAAGGGGGTGAGAAATCTGAACAAGCAAAGAACATTGTGCAAAAGAACAGAATGAGACAGTAAAAAGAAATGAGATAGCTAAGAGTACGCTCACAAAATAATACCTCCCCACCACTCTGCCATAGTATTCGCTAGCATGGATTATATATTGATAGTAGTCGTTGAAATATGTGAATTAACAAACTGTTTGACCTCATAGCATGTAACTGACAATTATGTTGCATCAAACAACAAAAGTCCAATTATATGACAGGAATCACTCTTTCATGCACATCTACACATGGTGTGCTGCCACTTTGTGAAGCTTCATTGAAATAAAGTGGTTTAGGAGGCAATGCACTTACTCTGTATTGTTATTTCTCACATGTAACAGAACTGATTTTAGACATGCACTGTTTCTAAATGATTTTCCATCAAGATGTATTGTTAGTGTGCACCTTTTTAAAAAAAAAGAAAAAAAAAAGGGATTTCCACAGAAAACCTGGGTTGTAAATAAGAGGACATGCATGTGTGTCGAGAGAGAGAGGGAGAGAAAGTAAGGATGAGGGAGATTTATGAGCTGTATCAGGGATCATGAGAGAACAGAATAGGGACACGCTTTTGTGCAAGTAGAAAGAACTTTAACTGTATATGACAATTCATTGCAAGACAAACATTTCAAAATGCACCTACATGGTTTTGCATTTTGTGACTTTCATTCAAATAAGAAGGTATTCAAAATGGTGTTATAAATATGGTCTACTGTTGTTCTTGTGAACCCAATATCATGCACCATCTCTACTTTGAGAGTTTCACATGTTGCACATACCTCAATTTCCCTGAGAGAGTCTTCCCAAGGGATTAATAAAGTTCTATCTAATCTAATCAATCATCCCCTATTTTCTGAAATACAAGTCGCACATGTCCAAAAATGGCTCTAAGAGAAAAAAACCATGCAAGTTCCATGAACTGCATTTACCACTTCATCCAAGAAGAAAAATGATTAATCGCTGCATTACTTATTTATATGGCACACATGGTGTAAGGAGCACAGCTAAGGAGCTAATTAATGTCACTATACAAGGCACACAACTACTTCTTTAAGCATATGTGAGGTGAGCATGCAATGCAATGACACATTTGAAAATTCTTGTAATACAGAGCTGTGCTTGTAGTTTCAAGTCAGTCCAAATAAGGTTGCTTCCAAATAGAATTTAAAAACTAGAGCATCACGCTCAGAGAGCAAACCTCCACCAACACTAGTTTCCAATTCCATAATTTTTTTTTTTTTTTACCTTGTAAAGGTCAAAGTCCTGTTAGAAGTGGCTTTTCATAAGCTAAAATATAATACAAACTAGAAGCACTCAGAGAGTGCAAACCTTCGCCAAGGCCATGGGGTCACTGATGCCATAACATCTACAAGCTGTGGAATCACAGAACCTAAAAATGTCTAACAATGATGTTTACTCAGTAGTAAAAAAAGTTTCATCTGCTGTGACTGGATAGCATGTATCCTTAGCACTTGGCATCACAGTTTATTTCAACTTTCCCAGAAGCTACTGTCATGTGAGCACTGATATTGATATTGCATGTGCTTATAGACAAAAACAAAGAGACAAAATTCAATTTATTATTCAACTAAACTGCAAATATATGAATTTTTTAACATTTATGAAACACTTCTGTAAACAAGGCCATAGGGTCACTGACCCTAAAGAGATTCCCTCCTTGGCACAGTGATCTATTTCTTTGTCTCTTTCTCTAAAACTGTATATAATAATCATTAGATTATTAATATATAAACAAAAATAAATTTTAGAAATATTACAATTTGAAAACAAATGCACCCGAACGTGATGACAGCTGCAACTGCTTAATGCTAACTTTTAACATTGAAAATGCCATAGACATGCTAACACGTTAGCAGCGGGATCCAGATCGGGATCCGGATCACCACTAAAACTGAATCACTTGTTCCTCTTGTCATTTCCAACCACTCCACAAAATTTCATCAAAATCCGTTCAAAACCTTTTGAGTTATCTTGCTGACAGACAGACAAACAAACAAACGCGACCGAAAACATAACCTCCTTGGCGGAGGTAAATATAGATCAAAAGAGCTTTTCAATGTTAAAATCAAATATGTGCTACAACCCCTGGCAAAAATTATGGAATCACCGGCCTTGGAGGATGTTCATTCAGTTGTTTAATTTTGTAGAAAAAAAGCAGATCACAGACATGACACAAAACTAAAGTCATTTCAAATGGCAACTTTTTGGCTTTAAGAAACACTATAAGAAATCAGGAAAAAAAATTGTGGCAGTCAGTAACGGTTACTTTTTAGACCAAGCAGAGGGAAAAAAAATATGGAATCACTCAATTCTGAGGAAAAAAATTATGGAATCATGAAAAACGCTCCAACACATCACTAGTATTTTGTTGCACCACCTCTGGCTTTTATAACAGCTTGCAGTCTCTGAGGCATAGACTTAATGAGTGACAAACAGTACTCTTCATCAATCTGGCTCCAGCTTTCTCTGATTGCAGTTGCCAGATCAACTTTGCAGGTTTGAGCCTTGTCATGGACCATTTTCTTCAACTTCCAAAGATTTTCAATTGGATTAAGATCCGGACTATTTGCAGGCCATGACATTGACCCTATGTGTCTTTTTGCAAGATATGTTTTCACAGTTTTTGCTCTATGGCAAGATGCATTATCATCTTGAAAAATGATTTCATCATCCTCAAACATCCTTTCAATTGATGGGATAAGAAAAGTGTCCAAAACATCAACGTAAACTTGTGCATTTACTGATGATGTAATGACAGCCATCTCCCCAGTGCCTTTACCTGACATGCAGCCCCATATCATCAATGACTGTGGAAATTTACATGTTCTCTTCAGGCAGTCATCTTTATAAATCTCATTGGAACTGCACCAAACAAAAGTTCCAGCATCATCACCTTGCCCAATGCAGATTCGAGATTCATCACTGAATATGACTTTCATCCAGTCATCCACAGTCCACGATTGCTTTTCCTTAGCCCATTGTAACCTTGTTTGTTTCTGTTTAGGTGTTAATGATGGCTTTCGTTTAGCTTTTCTGTATGTAAATCCCATTTTCTTTAGGCGGTTTCTTACAGTTCGGTCACAGACATTGACTCCAATTTCCTCCCATTCGTTCCTCATTTGTTTTGTTGTGCATTTTCGATTTTTGAGACATATTGCTTTAAGTTTTGTCTTGACGCTTTGATGTCTTCCTTGGTCTACCAGTATGTTTGCCTTTAACAACCTTCCCATGTTTGTATTTGGTGCAGAGTTTAGACACAGCTAACTGTGAACAACCAACATCTTTTGCAACATTGCGTGATGATTTACCCTCTTAAGAGTTTGATAATCCTCTCCTTTGTTTCAATTGACATCTCTCGTGTTGAAGCCATGATTCATGTCAGTCCACTTGGTGCAACAGCTCTCCAAGGTGTGATCACTCCTTTTTAGATGCAGACTAACGAGCAGATCTGATTTGATGCAGGTGTTAGTTTTGGGGATGAAAATTTACAGGGTGATTCCATAATTTATTCCTCAAAATTGAGTGAGTCCATATTTTTTCCCCTCTGCTTGGACTAAAAAGTAACCGTTACTGACTGCCACAATGTTTTTTCTTGATTTCTTATAGTGTTTGTTAAAGCCAGAAAGTTGCCATTTGAAATGACTTTAGTTTTGTGTCATGTCTGTGATCTGCTTTTTTTCTACAAAATTAAACAACTGAATGAACATCCTCCGAGGCCGGTGATTCCATAATTTTTGCCAGGGGTTGTAAATCCACAATACGAATCAGATGTGGATCAAACTTAGTTTATTCATTGAGTGTGACGGTTTGCACCTCATTGTCACAATGGGCCTCATGTATCAATGTTGCGCACTTGTGGCGTAAATTTACGGCATAAACTTGAAATACACCTTGAAAGTCGCCGTGACATGTATCAAGCAGTGCGCACCTGCCCATTTCTGGCGTACGCCTGACGTGATCTTGATAAATGCGGCGGGTGGAAACGATCGTAATTATAATAAACACGCCCATAAATATTCAGACTCCGCTTCAGACACACCCTCATTTTACGACATAGAAGCAGGAAAGACGGCAATGAAAAAGAACTCCACCAATCACGACGCATGTCAACAGAGCGTCAAAAGCGGCCGTCGTATCAATTGTTTTGTAGTATATAATCAATAAAGTGTTACAGTGGTCCCTCATTAATCGCTGGAGTTACGTTCTAAAAAATAGCACGTAATACGCGAAACCGCGACGTAGTCAGCGTTAATATTTTACAATTATTAAAGACGTTTCAAAGCTGTAAAACCCCTCACTACACAGTTTATACACTTTCTCAATCAGGCATGAACATTTTCTCACTTTTCTCTCGTGTGTAAACACTCTCAAAGTTCAAACCTTAAATAATACCAAACTGTTTTCAGGCCCAAACATTTGTTTGAGAAATAAAAATAGAACGTTTTCCTATAAATAATTATGATGGCATTTAGAACTAACAAATTCATTTTAACGATCAACGAACGAGGTCGGACACATAAGAAATTATTAATAGTGACTCACCAGTATTTCACAGATCACTCCTCTGCGTCCTGGCACTGCGCCTTTTTCCACTCACACCTGGCTGCAGCAGGTGTGTGTGTCCGTGAGACAAACACAGTTATGAGTAGTTGTTGGCGCTCTTTCTTCTGGGAAACAAGATTCTTATAAACAGATACGCGGAACACAGAACACTGTAAAAAAAGGCATGCAAAATTGGACTAAATACTCCGCGAGACTCCGAGGCCACGACAGGTGAACGGCGTTATAGCGAGGGACCACTGTATTCTCTTTTCACATGTCAATAATTCTTGACGTGGATATTTGCTCACTCAATTAATAAGACACGCCTAATCTGTCAGATTTCTTTATTTTTTAAATGTATGTCTGTATTTATTTTATTGTGACAACCGAATGGAGATGACAAAACCTGATTGCAGCACGGGCAAATTAAGGGAATGACGAAACTACAGTTGTTATTATCAATTCCATTGTCTAAAACGATCACACCACATGAAGTTAAGCTCAGCGCTGCTCTGGCTCCAGGCTCGAAGTCTGGAGAAAAAGGCGAGCAGTGCTTTCTTTGCAGTCAGCGCTGTGACCATGGATCGTGCTCCATAACAATCCCGCAACAGCAGGATTTGTATTGATTATTATGTAGTATAATCAGGAAAGTGTTATTTATGTAACATATGCATTGATTTGTATAATGGCACTGTTTATCATGTTGATCATCTTCATTTTTATGTGGATTCCAGCGCTGGTTCATTTTGGTGTATAATTTACGCCACCTCTCGACCTGGTGTGTATTTTCAGCGCAGCGTACGCCAACGACCACATTGATAAATGCCAAGCAGCGCAGCCATTTGTAGGCGTACACCCCATATACGCTCAAATATCGCCGTAAGCAACGTTGATACATGAGGCCCAATGAGAGTGACTGAGATATAATGCAAAATGTACACCAATGGGGCTTTTCAATTGGAAATTGAAATGTCCACAAAATCCACAATTCTGATCAGATCCAAATCAAGCTTTGTCAGGCGATAGTGAGTGCTACTCTGCACCTCACTTTCAAATATGACAGTGATTGGGGCATATCTGATTAAGATGTAATGTAAAATATACATTACACAGAGTTTCCAATGTTAAATTTAAATTGCCACAAAATCTGTAATCTGGATCAGATCTGGATCAAACTTTGTCAGTCAATAAAGGATATCATCCTACATAAAGCTCTCAAATATGAAAGACATTTCATCTTTTTTGACAGAGGTATGACTTTTTGAAAATTCTTTCAATGTTAAAGAATAGGCAATTTTCCGGTTTTCCATAGTTTTTCCTCATTTTGACCTTTGACCTTGACAAGTGAATTGTTCTTGTTAATGAATCCAGAGTATGAATCCTCTGTTAAAAAAAAAAACTGTCATAACGATGTATGAAAAATTGTGGGTTACAGGCTGTTCACAAACAAACAAACCTCCGCCCAAATTCATTGGTGGAGGTAAAAATATTGTAGTTCAAGCATTATTTGTTTAGGACAAAGAACTTTTTTCCTTTCTTTGTTTTCCTCCTCCTCAACACTTCACCTTTAGTAAGAAAAGAAGAAGATACCCTCTGCTAATATATTAGCCTCAATGCTCGGGACACCTCACTTTCGTGACCAGACGACAGACTGGATTTTATTTGAGACTCCATGCCAAGCATGAAGTCACCTGTTTGGGAATTTTCAGCTTTGTCATTTAATAACAATGGATCATCGCAAAATGTGGATTACATTTGTGGAAGATTTCCTGAAGTGACAGACAGTGGTCAAACTAATAGGACTGTCAGACCTTGACAATTTAGCCAGCGTATACTGACGTATGAAAATATATTGAATATGGTGGTATACGTCTAATAAGTTATGGGTACGTTTTGTATAAGTTAAGAGCACACTGAAGCATGCTGGTATACGTTGTAATATGGCGACTTGCCAGTGTATGGCTCACGTCCCGCATACGTGGGCCATGAGCTGCAAGTTATGGATTGTCGATACATGTTTCTTGTAAGTTACTCAAAATAGTAAGTTAGTCAAAATACATCCATTGATGGACGCACCAACTGAAAGCTTCAGTCCTCATGCGAACAACTCAGACTGTTTCAAATGTTAAAACCATTCCCATATGGAGTAAATATGAAAAGTCTTAAGCTTATGTGTTTGTTTCAGTCAAATTCAACATCACAGCCTGATGAAAACGTATCCACATAAAGTGTCCTGATTTTAGAAAACGGCTGAAAATACTTTAGTTCCTTGTCATGACTGAAGAAACATTTTCAAAATTCATCTGTGTTTTGTGCGTTTCTGAGCCTGAACCAGGACACCGGCGCTTTGTCCCACGAGAAGAAAATGAACTTATTTTAAAAGTTGAAAGAGTAACAACGCCTCATTCATTCACATCAGTGTTTACCACAGACATCAGTCGACTCTTCAGCATTCTGCATGCAATGAAAATAAATCCCATGATCCACCAAGACGAATGCACCTGATAGAGACGCAGAACACAATGCGCTATAAAAAAAAAAGCATGCAAAATTGCCCTAAAAAAAAAATCAGCGAAATTGCGAGGCCGCGAAAGGTGAACCGCATTATAGCGAGGGACCACTGTACTCTCTTTGGCCTCCGTATGGAGGAAAGAAGCCGCGCAATGGCGTAAGCATGCTCGATGACATGCTTGTCAACATCTACGTGCTCCACCTGCCAGACAAAAGGACTCTGCAGGCGGTGGACACGCAACCCAAGCCAGACTCAACAGTTCTGACCCGTACCATACTGTGCCGTACCGACCTGGACCGCTTGGTGGAAATGGGGCTGTCAGCATACGCTGGCTAAAGCATCACGGTGTGTCAGCTGCATAACTTATTTGCTGTGTCAAGCATATTTGCCATATTTTCCATACATCAGCATGCGCTTTGTAAATCAAAGTGTGGCAGGGCCCTAAAAAAGGTGATTGCGGTATAAATCAGCTCACCGTCACATTTATCACTTACTGATTACGTTCTGATTTTCTACTGTGCAGCACCAATGCAGGAACAGACGCCCATTCACTCAGTTATTTGTGTCATTTGATAGGACACTTTGCTGTCTCATACACACAAACATGCAGTTTTCTCTCTATATGGCAGTAAGTGCAAATAAATATCTATTAAGTATATGTATCGTAATAAGCGCGTGAGATATTGGAAAGTCTTATAGTGTGTGTCTGAGATGAAACTGAAATTACCACATTTCGTTGCAACAATTTAACTGCAGTCTACAGCAATGCCACACTCTTCCCTCCTAAAATTTCTCAGCGGATTTGTACTGATCCAATAAATGTTTTAGGTAGAAAGAGAAATCTGCCAAAAGCCAGAAAAATCTTATTCTGATATTAAAATATTTATGTTGTGAAGCACAGACAAGGGATATAACATAATTTCACAGTTATCTGGAAATTCAGTTTGATACTATCAAAACATGTGTTTTGGATGTGTCTGTAGTGCACATCCATAGTCCATCCGTAGTCCACTGACCACATGGATTTCCCCTGACCACAGTGAAGCAGACCTGTTTGCTTGGTTTGACCACTGAAACCATCCTGATGAAACGTATTCCTGAGCCCCTTTGACATTAAAACGAGTAACTGCAGTACAATCAGAAATTAAATTAGGTGTTTCACAGTGATGTGGTCACAGAAGAACAAGTGGGCAGATACTGCACACTAACGAGAATGGTACAGAAAAACTTCAGACATATGGCTAATTTTATTTTTATCAGCTACATCAGGACTCATGCAAGTTAAGGAGTTGGAAGTAATGATTCATAATCTGGTGTATAATTTTTTAAAAGATAGTGCAGATTAGAGTGCAACATGCCCTTTAACATTAACGTGTGGTATTGTGAATGGTGGAGAAGTAAACCCAAACACCAATCCCAGTATGGTATGGTTATGTTTTTGAGGTCTAGATAGTCTTGCAGTTCAGAAGTGTACTAACTGAACCAGGTACAGTGGTCCCCCTCATTAGCAGCCACTCTCACAGAGTGACCACCCCGCATATACAGCCACATTTCTACTGCACCAACTGTTTTTCTATTGATTTCACCTCCCAAGAGCAGCCACCCGTCAAATGCGACCAGCAGCCCACTCAAAATGATAAAAATCCCCTCAACAACGGCCATTCCACGGAAATTCCCAACCGGGTTTTCCCACGGTAGTAACGTCCAAACTCTCCCGCGAATGTGAGCTCGAAATGGCTCTCGTTGGCGAAACTCCCACATCACATA
Source organism: Thalassophryne amazonica (assembly GCF_902500255.1). Classification (NCBI taxonomy): domain Eukaryota; kingdom Metazoa; phylum Chordata; class Actinopteri; order Batrachoidiformes; family Batrachoididae; genus Thalassophryne; species Thalassophryne amazonica. Next base: position 115,464,549 of record NC_047106.1, on the reverse strand, counting down.
AAAGTTTTAACGTTACAGTAGAAAAAAGGTAAAAAACAAAAGAACAAAGAAAAATAGTAGAGAAGCTTGAATCTTCGACTGGACTGGGTCCAGTCCAGTCGAAGATTCAAGCTTCTCTACTATGGAAACCACCTGGACAACAGAGCCTACAAAGAAACAAAGAAAAATGGCTCACGTTGGCAAAACTCCCATGTTGTGGAAAAGAAAAGCATTAACGTTTGAAGAAAAGGTAAAACTAATTCGTTTGAATGAGAAAGCAGAAGGTTGCTGAAAGTTAGCTGTTGATTTCACTCTTGGTAAAACACAGATCAACAACATTCAGACAAATGCTGAAGATGCACTACAGGAAGAAACTCTTGCATCATGTCCTGATGGTAGTGGATGCAGTTTCCAAGACATAAGAGGTATCAGGCAAGTTCAAGATTTTATGTGCGTAACCGTTTTGTGGACTGATTTTGAATTTCTATCATTTTTGTGCCTTTAAAGGACCCAATTCTTATGCTGTGATGTTCTGGATTGAGACTGAGTGGAAGACAGTTTGTCTCTAACTGTAGTCAGTAAATCTGTGATGTTTCCCCCCATACTTCATGCTTGTAGCAATACAGCATGTTATCGAGTGCTGTACAGAACACATGCTGGATTTTGTCTCCCCCTCAACAAAGGCCACCCCGCTGATGTGACCACATTTAGTCTGCAAGAGAGGTGGCCTTAATAGAGGGGGACCACTGTATACCAATGCATAAGCATGTCATTTTTTTTTTTACATTACCTGTAATGAAATGACAACATTTTTAGTGGCCTTTGTGAGAGAACATGCATCATTCTCAAGCAGAAAATGCCCAATGAAACTTGACAATGCTTTCAGACATGAACCAGTGACTAGATCATCCAGGCTTCCCCTTTACAACAACAACAAAAAAAAAGATGATCTACAGAGCAGTGGAGATCTGACATCAAGAGTATGAGCTGGACAAGGACCTCATGATACATATCCTGACAGACAGAACCAAGATATGACTGTAGTGCGATGATTTTCAAAATGCTACACAATTTTGAGCAAATTTTTAATGAGTTTACAATACAACTTGGGTAAACATGGGTCGTCCAATATTTACATCATGATAATAACTAATGATCCAGGTGGTGGAGCTTTACACAGTGAAGCCCACTGATGAGGAAGTAAATAATTTATTATAAGCACCAGGAGGGCAAGAACAGGCGTGGTCCAGTACACAGTATTTCAATCCTCTCAGCAACAGTGTCCTCCAACAGTAAACACAGCAAATGATTAAAAAAAACAAAGATCAAAACGCGAGACAGTAGTCTTTCAAAAGCCAACCATAGAAAAGAGCACCAGACGACAGCAAAGTTCAGCACACAGAGGCATACCTGACAGGAAACACAATCCAAATGGAGTGATGCAAGCTCGGGGACACAGGAAACGAAGAGGTCAAACACAATCATCCACACTATAAAAGAAACGTGAGAGCTTGAACACAACACAAAACAATCTTGATGTAAATGAATCAGTCTTTTAAAAATGTCAGCCAATTAGCGGTGAAAACGTGGAGGCACAAGGAACGCATGGTGCTAGTACAAAAAGAACAGGTACACAGGATGGGGAGGGAAAAATAAAGAACTGCAGAAGGAATAGTAGCTGGCATGAAGAAGAATAAAGAGACAGCAAAAGACATAAAACATCAGCAAGCAGGTAAGGTGAGGAGAAAACACAAACATGGCATTGCATGCGTGAGCACACACCGTGACAGGAACTTAGTGGCTAAACTGATTCTAAGCCATTTGATTTTAAATTTCCATTCCAATTTATTAGACTGTTATTTGGACTGCACATTGTTAATAAACACACTGAAGTGAAAGATGTTATAAAATTAAGATAAGTGCAAAAATGTTGATCTAATTACTGTATTTTCCGGACTACATAACGCGCTGGAGTATTAGTCGCATCTGCCAAAAAAATGTGTCATGAAGGAATTGAAGGAATGTCCCTTTAATTTCTGAAAATAACAGCAGCTATGGACACAGGAGGAACTGTGGATTATTTAATAAAAGATTTTGACAAAGTTTTTTTTCTTTACTCGGAGAGAAATGCTGAAAACCCTCAGCTGTTGTACAAAGCGCTGCGGCGTCATGGAACATGCAAGTCGCCAACTGGCGATCTCTTTTTTAAAAATGTACGAGTGGAAGAGGACATTATGAGGCCGATAATTGGTCCACCCCTAATCAACACATTCACAAACAATGCACGAATGGGCTGACAGTGTGCAAAATATGAGTACTATAACACTCCACAATGTTTGATCTAGGTGAAAGTGACAACCTTATGCCAAAGGTGAAACAATCTTGTAGACAGTCTGCTTCCTTGTTTGTACTTCTTTTATGCAATTACTATGAAGAAATGCAATTAGTAACCCCACAAGTGATTGGTTTTGTTTTTCCCCATTTAGGACAAGCAACAAAATGGAGTGTCCAGGCCAAGGCAGAGGGTCACCCCTTAGAGTCTGGTCTGCTTGAGGTTTCTTCCTCAATACATCAGAGGGAGTTTTTCCTTACCACTGTCACTTGTGTGCCTGCTGTGGGGGTTGGTAATGAGAATAAGCTTTGCTTCTGCTCACCCCCTTTTGGTCACACGTCACTGTGGAATTGTCTTGTGTATCAGTTTTTTGTTATTGTTTGTGTGCCAAATAAATTCATTCATTCATTCATTCATCAGACCTTTGGGTTAAGGCCCCCTGACACTTGCACAAATTTGATTTGCGCACTTGCACGAGCTGTGCAGGAGAGTAAACACGTCGCAAACCATTGTAAACAATTCTAAACTGTGCGTGGCTTGGTGCAAATGTGCAAAGAAAATTTTGAAATGTTCAAAAATCTCTGTCATGCATTAATTAGGTGAACTTCATGTGAACATTGTGCAAACAATTAAAAACACTGCATGAGTGCGAGTGACTGCACTGGCGCACCACATCACAGCGCAACTCATCTGATTAATTATAACGAGATGTTAAATCTATCAAACATTTTACAGCTACTCATAAGAAGGAATGAACAAGACACATCGTCACGACAAAATGTGCGAAAGTGCAGAGCCAAAATGAGTGCAAGTGTCAAGGCATCTTTAGCCTGCATCCTTTCTCTTGAGCTTGCAAATGAAGGCATACAGACAATCGACATCTTAAAAGAGAACAGAGGCATTCAATTACAGAATGAATAGTGTGCTTTTGGAAGGCTTGAGTGGGAGGTGTTGGTCTAATAGTTAAGCAGTGGACTTGAGCCTAGAGGAGCCTCTGTACAAATCTCTGCCAACTGGAAAAAATCATTAAGGGTTCTTCTTGCAAGGTCCTTAATCCCCCAGTTACTCATGGTGTGTAATTAAATGCCTTGTATGGCAGCACGCCGACATCAGTGTGTGAATGGGTGAAGGTGAGGCATCATTTAAAGCATTTTAAAGTTCTGATTCAGATGCAAAAGCACTATATAAATGCAGTCGATTCACCAATTATTGAATAAGACTGATGTCAGTACCTTGAGGGTCTCAACTGTTGTTGGCAGCTGCTCCAGGATGATGAGGTTTTGGAGACCCGGCAACAAAAACTTGCATGAACCAGCAGAATTCAAGAAATCAGATATTCTAATGCCTCATGGGAGAACAGCACAGCTGGAGAATGTTGGTCTAGTACTTGCTAAATTTTTCACTAAAGACTGCACTAAAGAGTGCTGGTGTTTTTTGGAGGAAGGAAATGGAGGAGCCAGCAGATTATATGGAACCAAACATTCCAGGGTCTCTTGAGAGAACAGCAGTGCCACTGTGACCAAACCAGAGATTGATTGGATGTGTGAATTCATGTTCTCTGGTTCATTGGGTCATTGGCTATGTACAGTATTGTCCTGGCAAAAACAGTATTCTCCTATACAGTGCCGAGCTTTGACATCACATCTTTTTTTTGGTGAAAGAAAATGTATGGGGTTATGAAAAGTCAGCCAGTTTAAAAATCAATAGTGGGGAAGAAAAGGGCAACAAAAAGGTGAGGAAAGGAAGAAAGCGATTGCACTAATTTACATGCAGCACCCTATCTGAAAATGTACACGAATGTTGCTTCAGTTTGCTGCAGCATCTTAAAAGGATGTTCAGGAGCTTTTGTGCATCAAGAAAGTGTCTTGGATGAAATCACAAATAACAAAAACATTTCTTTTTACATGCAGCTGCTTTTTCTTATAAGCCAACTGAAAGCCTGTAATCGACTTCAACGGTTGAGTCTTAAATTATTAAACTCAAAAGAATGGGATCTGATATTAAAACATCATCAGATCCTCCAGAGTCGTGGGGGTAGGAGAAGGATGGTGGTGACGATAGTGGACTAAATCCACTTGTGAGAAAAGGAAAGTAAAACTGTTTAGCCCAAAAAGACTACAGCAGGGAGATACGTCACAGTCAGTGCCTTCAGGGAACTTTATGCACATGCATTGTTCAAACAGTCCATGTTTTACTAAATATTCTATTCAACACTTTTAAAGAAAAGATAAAGATTTATCGCACTCAACGTTTTGGTACTACTCATGTTTACATTAGGTAGGCTTAATGCCTCCAGACTTTAGAGTTTTTGGCCCATTTCCTTGCATGTATGCTCTGAGGAGAGCTGCAACAATTAAATTGACTAATTCATTAGTTGCTCATGGAAATATTTCCTTTCATGCCAAACACCTTCAACAACTATGCTTCCTATGTATACTTTTAGGGATTTTACAATAAGACATCAGGATGAAAAAACACATTTAAAGAGGTAACTTTAAGGGCCCCATCTACCACCCGGTGGAAAGCAGTACACAGCACGTGTCATAGTTAGTTTCTAAACAACCCAGTTGTCATTTGCCCATCCAGTACCCACATTATGTGTACTTCCTTTGATCTGGGTAGACTAGTCTTAAAATTAGGTCTAGACAGATATAGTGCAAGTGCATTGTTAGCATGAGGTAGCATAAACTGATGCACTATAGACAAAAAAAAAACCTAGTCTAAAGGGAGGCACAGTGGTTTTTATGCTATTTATATGACAATATTAAGCTACATATGCAAGTTCTTAATGTGCATTCTGCTTATACATGTGCATTAATTAGTGCTCATATTCCTCCCTTTCACTCAAACTAAAAGGAAGATGAACTGAAACATTCATTCATTAATTTTCCATACTCACTTATTCCAACTAAGGGTCAGTGGGAGCTGAAGCCTATCCCAGCACTCATTGGATCAGAGGCTGGGTACACCATACACAGGACGAAACCTTCACATATAGACACACATTCACCCTCTCACTGACACCTATGGCCAAGTTAAAGTCACCAATTCACCTAACCTGCATGTCTTGGGAAGTGGCAGGAAGCCAGAGCACCAGCAGGAAACCCAAGGGGAAACATGCAAACTCCACACAGAAAAGAGCAGATGGAAAGCATTCCAAGAAACTTGTTGCTGTGAAACAACAGTGCTCACCACTAAGCCACGGTGCTGCTTGAACAGAAAGATTGCTGAAAATAGAAAACTTGAATATCATATATTTAAGCTGGCGTTCTTCTTCACCAGTTTTGCAGGCAGTGATTACCATGACAAGGCCTGCCACAACAAGATGGTCCAGGTACAGTAGTGAGGGTTGTCTGATAGGATACAGAAGACATGACATTAACAGAGATAAAGGGTTCCAAGAGTCCTCGGAAAAAAAATGACCCCGGAACCAGCGATCTCAGAGCCAATACAGTCTTGGAACTAATACAGTCACAGAACAACTACGATCTTGGAACCAGTGAGATCTTGGTAGCACATTCATTAATCCACTATGACCTTGAGATGCTACGGTCCCAGTATATGTGTTTTCATCCTATAAATAGTCCAGAAATTTTGTTTTCCTCTTCCTTAATATTTGTTTAAGGGAAACCATTAATTGTTATTCAAGGGGCAAATAGTCCCGAAATGTTTTACGTTTTTGTCCATTTTTTTATGTTTCTCACGTAATTCTCTTCAAGAATCATATATTGAATTTTATCGACAGCACACCAAAGCTAACTGGAGACTTCGGAATCCACCAGGTCGGGGAAAGGGATAAACGTTCAATTAACAACAGTATCATGAAGGAGCTTTAAAGTGCTCCTCCATCACCAAAGGTCACCGCCAGTACAGAGTCAGCTCTACAAAAGTGGTCATTAAAAAAGGGCTCCAATTTGTAAAAAAAAATAAATAAAATAAAACAAAACAAATAATTAGAAAAGCAGTCATAAAGAAAAATTGCATATTGCACCCTGAAAAATACATAAAGCATAGTTTTGTTTTGTGTGTATAATACTGGATCACTTAATGACAGCAATTCTCCATCATTAAAAAAATTTTCAGCTTGAAATTGTCATTTCTAAGGCCCCTTGACACTTGTACAAATCTTGCGCACTTGCACGAACTCGGCTGTGCAGTAAACACATTGCAAACCATTGTAAACAATTGTAAACTGTGCGTGGCTTTGTGCAAGTGCACAAAGAAAATTTTGAAATGTTCAAAATCTTTGTCGCGCATTAATTACGTGAACTTCATGTCAACATTGCGCAAACAATTAAAAAGCACTGCATGAGTGCGAGTCATTGCGTCAGCGCACTGCATCACAGTGCAGCTCATCTGATCGATTATAATGAGATGTTAAATCTATTACAAACAATTTTACAGATACTCATAAGAAGGAATGAGCATTGGCACAATAAATTGCCGCGCAATTCGTTGTGCCAATGTGACCCGCTTTGTTCCGCCAGATGTTGTGCTTTGTGCTGCTGGATGCTGCGTTTTATATATATATATATATATATATATATATAAAATTCATAACGGATAAATCATTTGTTCTCAGAACGTATCTGATGAAACTACCTCTAATCATTCCCGGAATCATAATGGAAATTTCTACAGCAGCAGCTTTTCTCGTGCACTTCATGACGTGGAGAACGCATTTGGAATCTTCTCAAAGGAAATTATTTATAATATTTAAATGGAAATGGTTTGGTAAACAGTTGCATTGCCATTCCTTCCTTTGAGTATCTGTAAAATTATGTTTAGTATAGATTTAACATTGCATTACAATGATGTGCTGTGCTGACGCATTGACTCGCACTGACAGCATTTTTGAATGGGTTGTGCAATGATCACGTGAAGTTCAAAAAATTACTGCGTGCCAGAGATTCTGAACATTTCCTGCTAAAAACAGTGTTTAAACTTGATATTTTCATTTACACGATCCAAACAAAGAGCTTAACGATTCCCTTATCGCTCCTTCAGAGCTGCCGTTGTTTTTTTAGGGTCTTTGTTGGGAAAATGATCATTTCTCTACCTTAACTGCAGACCCTGCAGCGGGTCTGTAATCAACCCCTTCTGCAGAGCGACTACACTTTGAAGCGTGAACCAATGAGGCAATGGTTCGATCCGCTGGGTCGCTGGACTTTATCTTAATTTTTTCCCGCTAAAACCCTAAAGAGCATATGCCTGTGAGTAATATATACCCTTTTATGTTAAACCAACCTGTTATGGTCTTCTGAAACAGTTGATGTATTTTATAAATAAAACGGGGCCGATGCTAACGCGTTAGCATGTCTATGGCGTTTTTGATGTTAAAGTTAGCATTAGTTGTTGGCATTTCAGCATGTTTGTGTGCATTTGTTTTCTGTATAATAATTAATGGCTCCGCGCTTGTTGTCATAAAAGAGTCAAATGTATTAAAAAGTGTAATTTTTTAAATTTATAAATTATTAATAATAATAATAGCAACAACAACAGAAATAATAGTAATAACTCCTCAGAAGCGGCAAGTGCGCTTCTTAACTCTCCTAAAATAACTCCTAACTCCTAAAATATGTCAATCGCGTCACTTTCGTGCAGATTAAAGTCGCTAAGTGGGATCTTGTCTTGTGGGAGTCAAGAAAAGAGAATCGTCCTCCATTCCATTGGCACAGCTCCAAACGCTGCGTGGCTCTCTGCCGAGACAGAGTCCGGTCGGAATTAATAACTTCAAAATGAATCGCTGCTTTAAATAAAATGACACCTCTTTCCAAACGCTGTAATACAGAAAGTAAACTACAATCGACTAAAACGTTTTTTCTTCCTAAAATGAGACGTCCTGCATTCTTTATGAATTAAACTGATGCTGACGTCAAGCACAGCCAGCTGCAAGAGTTCAGCTCAGAGATGTGGAAAGACATTCATGCCAATAATGTCTGAAAGGAAATGCTTTTGACAAAAACTACCGATTTTGTTTATTTATATTTATATTCAGAGATCAAGAAGCCACCATGTAGAGTTTATTTAGGTCCAGAGTTTAAGGATCCAGTGACAGTTTCATATTTAGTTACTTTAAAACTCAATAAAATGTTGTTGACATAGAAAATCTGTAAAGCCTACTTTTAGTACACATGCAGAATCGATAATGGTATCAATAGGTAAAATCTTATCAATACCCATCCCTAACAACGCTCCATACTCCCGCAGAATCTCACGCATATTGAAATGTATGTTGTGCGTTTGGCCGTTTCCATCACCGATCTTTGGCAATGTTTGTTAGCATCTTTAAATGCGTGGGAAGCTGCAAGAAACAAAGACGAACAAGATGCAAATCTAACAGAACGCTCTGAAATTCGAATTGAAATATGTTGAAACTACATCCACCCAAACCCAGGAAAGAGTTTTGCTAAAGGAATTCGCCAGAAGAGGAAGCTTAGTGATGATGAGTTAAGGGAGAGAGACAGGCTATATGAAAGAAACAAGAGGAAGAGAGGTTTTGTCCCGACCTGGCCACAGAAATGGCCGTGGCTTGGTCATGACCAAGAGAAGAATGAGGTTTTCTGCCAAATTTGCAGGGCCTATCCATCGTATGCTGTAAAGTAAAGTATATGCTTGGTCCTGGGAGACCCTGGCTGTTTTGAAGCTAGTTTAAAAGTCTAACCAGCTTGCCTTTGTGGAAACCCCACGGTGACAACATTAGCAAAGGAGCCAAGCATTTTTTTCCCCCCCAATTTTTAGATCTATAACTCCAATCCAGACAAGGCATACTTTTTAGTTTTGATATGGACCTACATCTGTATTTTACATTTCTGACTGAGTTGGCCAACTCTGAGGGTTGCTAAAAAATGCCCTTTAAATTTTATGGGAGTCACTTTTTTTTTTACACTTGCGAATGCTCTCTGATAAATTACATTTTTTTCTAACTTTATGGTCCATAGACTATTTTATGTTTTTTCTGGATTGGTTTATATTATATAGGCAGTTTTATTTGCGGGATTTCAAGGTGGAATATCATGAACTCTCACTCGCAAAACCATGGGCCAGTGCTCCTACACTGTGGGCCACCTACTTTTAAATTCTACTGGCCCTGTGAGCCAGTGGGGCAAATTAGTTTATATCAAGCCCTGGAACACCCGTGAGTGGCCACAGGGGCGCTGCCAGGGATTTTGGACCCCATGAAAAGAAAGCTTACTGGGCCACTCCTCCTATTACTTTGTCAGCATTATAATTGTATTAGGGGGCTCTATGGGCTCCTTCTCCTTATTCTCCCCTTTTCAGCACCCCTATGTGGCTGCATAATAATGCTGATTTTGCGAATCCGGATGAAATTTTTGAACAGCTCAAAAATTTCACCCCAATTTCAAAACCGGTGCCATAATGATGGCCGTAACTTGTGTCTATACTAAGTTTGTTGAAGACTGACAAAAGATGGATCAAGACGTTACTGTGATGTTTCACAACATGGCCCGATTTGCTGTTCAGGATGAAATGGTGCTCTGTTGATAAGGTGAATTAGGAAGTACTTGCTTGAAATAATTTAATCAAACACTATTTACGTGCATTCTGCTATTATAATGGGGTTTTAAGGGTCCACACAGAAATGCAGCTCAGGGGCCTGTGACCACTTTAATCTGCACCAACCACATCTCACAGATTCCTATCACACAGACTGTGTTAAGGAGGGACAGTCAGTCTGACTGACGAACAGAGGAGCTTACGGACTCTAGAGCACGATAGCGTGTACCGACATCACAGATGTGTCTAAGCTGCAGCATACCGTTTTGTTTTTTGTTTTGTTGTTTTTTGAATCACTGTGGCTATTCAACTTCCCATGTGACTAACAAACTGCCACCATTTAGCCACAGTGACTAACTTTTTGAACCCCAGAGAGAACCCTGCATGTTCCAATGAACATGGCTCTTAAAGGCAATGACAAATGATGCTAATTGGTGTTACACCCAAAACATGTCTATGATTAACAGGAAATACAACCCACTGCAGCCTTTGCCTTACTATGTGCTCAGATTTACACAGTGTGCAAAATCAAAGTGGAGACATGAACACCCCAAAGGCATTTGTGCTATGGCCTTTAGACAAGGTGCTATAAATAGTCATGATAGGGTACGTTATCATCTTGTATCCTTGATGTACAACTGGGTACATACCATGGCTGTGGCCATCATCACCCTGAGTTTCATGAAGGATTCTGCTCGTAAGTGTGACTATTGCATTTGCAATGATATCCCTTGTGGAGTTAAGAGGCTACTCAAGCCCTGAATCCAACATGTCATCATCACTGAGACAGAAAGACAGATGGTCACCAAGCATTCAACCCAATTTCCCCATAAATGGGGCAGCTTAACCTATTGCTGTTTAAGCCCTCAGCTTTTTTGAAAGCATTCCTGTGGTGTTTCATTACACGCAGAAATTGCTGCCATAATCGACTATTCCCATAAAACCTTTTTAAAGTTTCTTTATAAATCCATCCCAATGCAATATGAATTTTCCAGTTTGTTGAGAATCAATTTTGTCTGTAGCTACATTGGCGTGGCAATGAATACATGTTTTCACTTACACAGAAGAAGTCTGTTAAACAGCCACTTCTTCAACACAGCCAGGACACATTTGCATATACAATGCAAGTCCCTTCGTCTGCTCCCTTGTTTTCACTCGGGGTCACCACAGCAGAGCCAAGGTGGATTTGGCACGTTTTATGCTAGATGTCCTTCCTGATGCAACTCCACATCACATGGAGAAATGTGGCAGGGGTGGGGCTTGGACCAGGAACCCTTCACACTGAAACCAAGCACACGAACCACTTGGCCTCCACCCCTGCACTTCTGCATACACAATGCTTAAAAAAAACCGAGGCAATCATATGGCCCAAACCACCTCAAAATGTCATCTGAACAATCAGATCTCAATGTATCCTCGATGTATGTATTCAAAGCTGGACTTATAAATGTGCACTTGTGATTAGATCCCCCAAAACATGTTAAGGTGCCCTGACACTCGCACGACTTTGATCCACGCACATTGTCATGACAATCCCACCCGCTGTGTTCCCTGAGTTCCACTGGCTGCCACGCATTGTGCGCTGGACCCTGCATATATAAAATAATTATTTTGTATTAGAGTAATCATTTTCTGTCCGAGTTAGCTGTTGAAAACGGCTGTAATTGCGTCCGGAATCACAGAGGAGCGCTCCAGTTGCTGCTTTTCTCGCGTGCACACAATGAGCAAGGTGGAAAAAGCATTTGGAAGCATCTAAAAAGGTAATTATTTCTCATGTTTACATTGCCATGGTTTGGTAAAACAGTTATTTCCTTCTTGTGTGCAGCTGTAAAAGTATGATTATGATAGATTTAACATCTTGATATAATGGTTCAGACGAGCTGTACTCTGATGAGGTACGCTGACGCAATCGCTACCTCTGTTCACTTCTTTACTCGACTTGACGAGCTGCAAGTAGTGTTGGCAAGTAGATCACGCAACGTTCACTACCACTTCACGTTTGTTGCAAGACATTTATGTGTGAAAGATTTTTTTGAACATTTCAAAATTCTCTTTGCACAATTGCATGCGCCGGTGTCGCAGACCGAGCGGTCCGCCCCTAAAAATCGGTCCGCCTTTTGCATCTGCGCATGCATCATTTCGGACCACAGCAGCATGACTGAGACGGAGTCTCTTAACCCAAAGAAATCAAATGGAGGAATGGGAATTAACCATCAGATGATAAAGGTAAAACCTCTTACATCATTCTAAAGTCAGTTTTAAACAGAAACGAAGCTGTTTTAAGCAGAAACACAACAAAATTCCGTGATGCTTTGAAATAACCGACGCGCAGTGAACGCATCAGTTAGCAGCTCGTTTACCCACGGCGCTCTGATCGCTTCCACCACCTTTTATGATGAAGTAATGCTGAATTTATGTGGAAATGATTGTTGTACAAAAGCTTCAGATATCTGTTGCTGAGACAGATGACTGGAGTGCAGTTTGAAGAAGAAACTAGGTGTTAATCCATGAACCGCACCATCGGGGGACCGTTCAGTCAGCGACACCGGCATTCAGTCTACACCTGTTAACGACAAGTTTACTGTTTAAAGTCGTGCAAGTGTCAAGGGGCCTTTAGGGTTAACCTTAACAGGTCTCTACATATTAACGTTAAAGGTGAAAGCACACATTTGCACAGCAGAAAACAGGAATACTCTACTGCTTTTACCTCACAAAAAACCAACCAACCACATGTGCATACATGAATGCATGCCCACAATGCACCGATACACAGTGTTCTTTGTCCTTCCTTGCACCAAAAGGGATGAGTCATACGACCATTCACGTCACAGAGATGAGTGCACCCTGTGACAAGCCAGTTAGTAGCAGTCACAATGATCTATGTGGCACCTCTCGTCTTTGTTTCTCCTCCAATGGAGGAACTATGTATGTATGTCAGTTTCAAATGGGAATTCAAAATTTGGAGAGAAGCCCCCGTTAAGCAAGCTGCATGATAGCTTTCTTCTAGGGCAGCATCAATTAACATCAAAGACTGGTGTCATTTAAAACTAGATGCCTGAGGCTTGTTGCCAACATCTACTTTCCTGCTGTTGTTGATGCATGCCACAAGCCATGGTCAAAGGCTACAGCCCAGAAATATTAGCATTATTATAGCAAAGTAACATATACTGGTGTATTCTTAAGGTACCTTGACAATTGCACAAATCTGATCTGCGCACTGGCACGCAATCTGCCATGCTAGAGAGTTAACTCATAGTAAACTCACTGTCAACCACTGTAAACTGTGCACGGCTTCATGCAATTGTGCAAAGAAAATTTCGAAATTTTCGAAATCTCTGGCACACAGTCGAACTTCATGTTAACAATGCACCAACGATTCAAAAACACTGTCAGTGAGAGTCATTGCGTCAGAGCAGCGCAGCTAATCTGAACGATTACGAGATGATAAATCTATCATAAACATAATTTTACAGATGCCTTTAAGAAGAAATGAAAATGCAACTGTTTTACCAAATCATCTATTAAAATATAACTATTACAAATAATACGATTCCAAAAGCATTCTCCACATCATGAAGCGCACGAGAATGTGTGAAAAAGCTGCAACTGTAGAAAATTCCTCTGATTCCGGAAGCGATTAGAGGTGGTTTCATCAGTCAAATTCTGAGAACAAATGATTAATTTGCTACAAAACAATTATTTTATATAATGCAGCATCCAGCGGCACAAAGTGCAGCATCCTGCGGAACACAGCGGATCGCATTGGCATGATGCACTGCAGTGCAGTACGGGGGTTAAATTTGTGCAAGTGTCAAGGCACCTTTAGTAGGGATATCAGAGTGTAGGCAAGTGGTGACCAGCCTGTTCTGTTTAACTCTGCATCCTACTCAAATCAAAATAAAGTAATAAGTAATTACTGATATAGTTATACATAATTCAGTTAAATATATCCCGTACGCAGCACATAAAACTGGTAAAATTAAATTCTCGGGGTTACATAGACTGGTCGATCAGCAGACCAGATTATGGTGCTCTACAATGGTGTTTAAAGGGGAGAATCAACCTTCAACAGCACACCATGAGACATACCCAGACAGTCTTTTCCACAATACATCAAAACATATTTATCTGAAATTTAAAAAAGCAAACCACAAATAAGTCACAAGTCCACAGCAGAGGGCACTGCAGAGTCCAAAAGAGTAGGACTTTAGTCATACACACACTATGCAGTCTGGACCGTGGCCCAGGATTTTATACCTGCAAAGTCAAGTTTCCTTGACGAGTGTGAACAATCTGTGCTCAGGTTTGCCCTGCTGGTGAGACTCTGATCCCACCAGAGCAGGGCTGAGTCAGCGGAGTGATCAAGAAAGAAGGAGATAAAACTGATGAGTCCAGTTTTCTGTGGAGTAAATGCTCACTTGGTGCTGAGTAAAAGGGTCTTTTCTATTTTGCTTTTAAGGTTCATAATTTCCAGATTTCTGAAAGGACTTTCTGTTTTCTGCTAATCCTCACAGTGATGTGTGTGGATGTGTACATTTTTGTTACTGAAAGCATGACATGCAGTGAACACACAAAAATTTGTGTCGGATTTCAGCTGTGTGACACCACAAATTCAGGGCTCTACGCTTAGCACCAGACGTCACTTGCCATGTAGTTAGCATAACATCCACTTGGCACATAGCAAGTAAAAGAGAAAAAAAAGTAAGTCCCTTATTGAGTGTTGTTAGAAGGAAAGGTGATGTAACACGGTGGTAAACATACCACTGTCCCAGCTTTTCAGAAACGTGTTGCAGGCATCCATTTCAAAATGAGCAAATATTTGCACAAAAACAAAAGTTTATCAGTTTGAACATTAAATATCTTGTCTTTGTGGTGTATTCAATTGAATATAGGTTGAAGAGGATTTGCAAATCATTGTATTCTGTTTTTATTTACATTTCACACAATGTAAATTGTGTGGCTTTCTTATCTGTCACTATTTCACTCTCCACTCATTTTGGATTTTACTTTTACACAATACTTTTACTTAAAGTACATTTTATATGAGAAATTTAGTTTTGATACTGAAATACAGTAAATGTCAGATACTTTAAGACTTTAACTCAAGTAATATTTTTAAAGGAGACTAACTTTTTCCAAAGACATTTTATGGTAAGATACTTGTACTTTCACTGAAGTATCACTTTGAGGTACAAGTGTCTCTCTCTCTCTCTCTCTCTCATTTTGGATGTACAGACGGTACGGGGGGGGGGGGGTTAATCATCAGATGTCCTAATTTCTTCAAAAGTGGACTTTTACTCTCTAAGGGGGTTGGGTGGCTGATCCAACCCCTCATCCTGCTGCCTATTTGGTCATAGTCCATGAGCAAGAAAAAACCCACACACGGATAAACTTGTTTACTTATGTGCAAAGCACTATGGTAAGACACTTCCATCATGTCTCATCGAAGAGAAACACACATGGTGCATTTTATATATATACATACATACATACATACATACATACATACACACACAGTGGGGAAAATAAGTATTTGAACACCCTGCGATTTTGCAAGTTCTTCCACTTAGAAATCATGGAGGGGTCTGAAATTTTCATTTTAGGTGCATGTCCACTGTGAGAGACATAATCTTTAAAAATCACCCTCCAAAATTCAGTGGAGTCTTCCATGCCCTAATATCCATCTGTGGTGCAAATTTGGTGAGAATCCGTGAAGTAGTTTTGAAGTAATCCTTCAAAGCCTACATAAAGAGAAATCTTGATCCAGAAACCAGATCACCTCCAAAATGTCATGGAGTTTTCCATGGCATAATGTGCATTTGTGGTAACAATTGAGTAAGAATCCATGAAGTAGTTTTGACATAATCCTTCAAAACCTATACAAAGTGAATCTTGATACAGGATCAAGATCCGAATCTGGATCACCGCCAAAATTTTATGGAGTGAGTGGACACTGTCCAGCTTGGAGAACAAACTTTAAAAACAAGGCTTAAATTCTGCAGACAGCACAGCTCTGTGGTCTTCCAGCAGAAAGTAATTACAGGTGCAGCAAGCGGCAACATTTCTCTGTCTTTCTCTGTTTTGACAAAAAAAAAAAAAAAAGTTCCTTCACGTTGTCATTATGGAATGTTGTGAGTAGAATTTTGAGGGAAAAGATGAAGTTACTCCATTTTGGAATAAGGCTGTAAAATATAACGTGGAAAAAGCGAAGAGCTGTGAATACTTTCCAGATGCACGGTATGATTGGTTTTTCTCACAATCTCCCTTGGAGGGACAGACCATCACAGACAGAACAAATTCATGTGGTTTAAAACTGTTTTAAATCCCAAATACAAAGTCGGGTTTGAAGGTTTTGTTTTTGTTGTGGGTTAAGAAAATGTTTTGGTGCCTATTTTCCTAGGTAAAATTTTAATATTTATGCATGATTTAAAATTTTTGAGAATAAAGTCTTATCAAGTTCACCAAACTGTACAAACAAACTGTGAATGTTTATTTTCTTTGTGACCACCATAACAGTTTATAGCACCATAGTACCACCTTTTTCTGGGATGTTCTGCAACCATCTGTGGCATTTAAATATTCATCTCTATGTATGCAAAACTGACCCAATAGAAATCAATTCAATTCAATTTTATTTATATAGCGCCAAATCACAACAAACAGTTGCCCCAAGGCGCTTTATATTGTAAGGCAAGGCCATACAATAATTACGTAAAAACCCCAACGGTCAAAACGACCCCCTGTGAGCAAGCACTTGGCGACAGTGGGAAGGAAAAACTCCCTTTTAACAGGAAGAAACCTCCAGCAGAACCAGGCTCAGGGAGGGGCAGTCTTCTGCTGGGACTGGTTGGGGCTGAGAGAGAGAACCAGGAAAAAGACATGCTGTGGAGGGGAGCAGAAATCAATCACTAATGATTAAATGCAGAGTGGTGCATACAGAGCAAAAAGAGAAAGAAACAGTGCATCATGGGAACCCCCCAGCAGTCTGTCTATAGCAGCATAACTAAGGGATGGTTCAGGGTCACCTGATCCAGCCCTAACTATAAGCTTTAGCAAAAAGGAAAGTTTTAAGCCTAATCTTAAAAGTAGAGAGGGTGTCTGTCTCCCTGATCCGAATTGGGAGCTGGTTCCACAGGAGAGGAGCCTGAAAGCTGAAGGCTCTGCCTCCCATTCTACTCTTACAAACCCTAGGAACTACAAGTAAGCCTGCAGTCTGAGAGCGAAGTGCTCTATTGGGGTGATATGGTACTATGAGGTCCCTAAGATAAGAAGGGACCTGATTATTCAAAACCTTATAAGTAAGAAGAAGAATTTTAAATTCTATTCTAGAAATAACAGGAAGCCAATGAAGAGAGGCCAATATGGGTGAGATATGCTCTCTCCTTCTAGTCCCTGTCAGTACTCTAGCTGCAGCATTTTGAATTAACTTAAGGCTTTTCAGGGAACTTTTAGGACAACCTGATAATAATGAATTACAATAGTCCAGCCTAGAGGAAATAAATGCATGAATTAGTTTTTCAGCATCACTCTGAGACAAGACCTTTCTAATTTTAGAGATATTGTGTAAATGCAAAAAAGCAGTCTTACATATTTGTTTAATATGCGCTTTGAATGACATATCCTGATCAAAAATGACTCCAAGATTTCTCACAGTATTACTAGAGGTCAGGGTAATGCCATCCAGAGTAAGGATCTGGTTAGACACCATGTTTCTAAGATTTGTGAGGCCAAGTACAATAACTTCAGTTTTATCTGAGTTTAAAAGCAGGAAATTAGAGGTCATCCATGTCCTTATGTCTGTAAGACAATCCTGCAGTTTAGCTAATTGGTGTGTGTCCTCTGGCTTCATGGATAGATAAAGCTGGGTATCATCTGCGTAACAATGAAAATTTAAGCAATGCCGTCTAATAATACTGCCTAAGGGAAGCATGTATAAAGTGAATAAAATTGGTCCTAGCACAGAACCTTGTGGAACTCCATAATTAACCTTAGTCTGTGAAGAAGATTCCCCATTTACATGAACAAATTGTAATCTATTAGATAAATATGATTCAAACCACCGCAGCGCAGTGCCTTTAATACCTATGGCATGCTCTAATCTCTATAATAAAATTTTATGGTCAGCAGTATCAAAAGCAGCACTGAGGTCTAACAGAACAAGCACAGAGATGAGTCCACTGTCTGAGGCCATAAGAAGATCATTTGTAACCTTCACTAATGCCGTTTCTGTACTATGATGAATTCTAAAACCTGACTGAAACTCTTCAAATAGACCATTCCTCTGCAGATGATCAGTTAGCTGTTTTACAACTACCCTTTCAAGAATTTTTGAGAGAAAAGGAAGGTTGGAGATTGGCCTATAATTAGCTAAGATAGCTGGGTCAAGTGATGGCTTTTTAAGTAATGGTTTAATTACTGCCACCTTAAAAGCCTGTGGTACATAGCCAACTAATAAAGATAGATTGATCATATTTAAGATCGAAGCATTAAATAATGGTAGGGCTTCCTTGAGCAGCCTGGTAGGAATGGGGTCTAATAGACATGTTGATGGTTTGGATGAAGTAACTAATGAAAATAACTCAGACAGAACAATCGGAGAGAAAGAGTCTAACCAAATACCGGCATCACTGAAAGCAGCCAAAGATAACGATACGTCTTTGGGATGGTTATGAGTAATTTTTTCTCTAATAGTTAAAATTTTGTTAGCAAAGAAAGTCATGAAGTCATTACTAGTTAAAGTTAAAGGAATACTCGGCTCAATAGAGCTCTGACTCTGTCAGCCTGGCTACAGTGCTGAAAAGAAACCTAGGGTTGTTCTTATTTTCTTCAATTAGTGATGAGTAGTAAGATGTCCTAGCTTTACGGAGGGCTTTTTTATAGAGCAACAGACTCTTTTTCCAGGCTAAGTGAAGATCTTCTAAATTAGTGAGACGCCATTTCCTCTCCAACTTACGGGTTATCTGCTTTAAGCTGCGAGTTTGTGAGTTATACCACGGAGTCAGGCACTTCTGATTTAAAGCTCTCTTTTTCAGAGGAGCTACAGCATCCAAAGTTGTCTTCAATGAGGATGTAAAACTATTGACGAGATACTCTATCTCACTTACAGAGTTTAGGTAGCTACTCTGCACTGTGTTGGTATATGGCATTAGGGAACATAAAGAAGGAAACATATCCTTAAACGTAGTTACAGTGCTTTCTGAAAGACGTCTAGTGTAATGAAACTTATTCCCCACTGCTGGGTAGTCCATCAGAGTAAATGTAAATGTTATTAAGAAATGATCAGACAGAAGGGATTTTTCAGGGAATACTGTTAAGTCTTCAATTTCCATACCATAAGTCAGAACAAGATCTAAGATATGATTAAAGTGGTGGGTGGACTCATTTACATTTTGAGCAAAGCCAATTGAGTCTAATAATAGATTAAATGCAGTGTTGAGGCTGTCATTCTCAGCATCTGTGTGCATGTTAAAATCGCCCACTATAATTATCTTATCTGAGCTAAGCACTAAGTCAGACAAAAGTTCTGAAAATTCACAGAGAAACTCACAGTAATGACCAGGAGGACGATAGATAACAACAAATAAAACTGGTTTTTGGGACTTCCAATTTGGATGGACAAGACTAAGAGTCAAGCTTTCAAATGAATTAAAGCTCTGTCTGGGTTTTTGATTAATTAATAAGCTGGAATGGAAGATTGCTGCTAATCCTCCGCCTCGGCCAGTGCTACGAGCGTTCTGGCAGTTAGTGTGACTCGGGAGTGTTGACTCATTTAAACTAACATATTCATCCTGCTGTAACCAGGTTTCTGTAAGGCAGAATAAATCAATATGTTGATCAATTATTATATCATTTACTAACAGGGACTTAGAAGAGAGAGACCTAATGTTTAATAGACCACATTTAACTGTTTTAGTCTGTGGTGCAGTTGAAGGTGCTATATTATTTTTTCTTTTTGAATTTTTATGCTTAAATAGATTTTTGCTGGTTATTGGTGGTCTGGGAGCAGGCACCGTCTCTACGGGGATGGGGTAATGAGTGGATGCAGGGGGAGAGAAGCTGCAGAGAGGTGTGTAAGACTACAACTCTGTGAATAAATAAATAAATCAGTGAATAAAAAACTAAAATTGTCTATGGTTTTACCATTAAAAAAAACATGGAAATAACGTAGACACTGTAATAGTTAACAAGAAAAGTCTAATGTGCTAGGTGTAGGTGAACGTATGCCCTCAACTGTGTGTGATCATAAATCCAATGGAAAATTTTTCAGTAGTGTGGAGTATGACAGAATTCTGAATTTCAGAATGTAACCTTATGAGACTTTAATATTAGAAAGTGTCAATTCAAACCCAGAACTCCACCATAAAATATTAATATACACAGGCATATTAAAAAAAAATAATAATATTGGGGGGAAATTTGAGTATTTTTTTGTCATGCATTTAAGTAAGTGAAAAATTTATATATACTAGACTCATTACATAAACTAAAATGTTTCAAGCATTTTCTAATTTTTTTTTTATTTTCATTAGTGTGACCTACAGTTCTTTAAAAAAAAAAAAAAAAAAATCATTGAAAATGTGCATCAAAAAATATTACAATATTTAATTTCACATCACTATGCAGCAGAAACACCATGAATCTGTCAGTCTCATTCAGGACACAAAACTGCAATCAGGGGAAAGACTCATGACTTGACAGTTGTCCAGAAGGCACAAGGAAGGTAAGACACAGAAGGTCAGTGATGAAAGGGCTGTCTGTTCACAGAGCACTATATCAAAGTATATTCAGGAAAGTTGACTGAAAGGGAAACATGTGGTAGGAAAAGCTGTACAAGAAACAGGGTGACCACACTCTTGACAAGATTGTCAAGTAAAACTGATTCAAGACCCTCAACTGATGACTGAGTCTGGAGTAAATGCATCAAAAGCCACCACACACAGACTGGTTCAAGGATGGTTGACACTAGCTCATTTCCTGACCATGAGATAACATCAGAACCATTTTGAAGAGAAAAATAACTGTGCCACTGATCAGTGGTAGGTGAAAGAAAATATTGCAGTTTATTTGGAAATTAAGGTCCCGGCTTCTAGAAGAAAAGTGGAGAGAATCCAAGTTGCATGAAGTCCAGTGGGAAGTTTCCAGAGTCAGTGATTTTGAAATTTTGTCCAGAGGAGGGACACCAGTCCCAACAATACAAACAAGATGAGGCCTCCTATCAAAGCAACCTGGACTTCCATAACACCTCAGCAGTGCCATAGGCTGATCACCTCCACGCCAAGCAGCAGTAACTCCTGCAAAGGAGCCCCAACCGCATATCGAGTGCATAAATGAAAACACTTTTCAGAAGGTCATCATTTCTGCATTATAAATCCTTTTTTTGTTTATACAAATCTAATGAAATACTCTAATATAAGCATTTTCTATTTTTTTAAGATGAAATCTGTAATTATCAAAAATTTAAAAATTTCTTGAAATATTTTAGTTAACACGTAATGGGTCTAGAATATATAAAATTTTAACTTCCTGAAGCCCATGACAAAAGAAAAAAAAATTACTAAAATACTGAACATTTTCACGATATTCAATTTTTTTTTTTTATATACGTACTTGTATATAAAGAAACCAGTCATCTTACCTGTGATACACTGAAACTGACCATCTTCTCGTCGAATAGTGAAGGCCTCACCTGGGTTTACCTGCACCAGGATTACCTACAGGGCAACAAAGAAGTTCAGTCATCAGCAACTAAAAATAATGAGCAAATCTCCGATAGCAACAGCAAAAGTATTACAATATATTGGCTAAGGCATGTGTGTCTAGGGTAATCATCCCAACAATATGTACATATAGAGAACACGTAGCAGCTTTTCTTTCTCTGTCACTCAAGAACTCCATTCACAATGCACGAAATAAACAAGATCAGTTGCGTTATAACAAAATAACAAAATACGACATCTGCATCATATCTATATTATAATAGCCAAGTGCCCTCTGTGTGCCTGCATGCGTATAGCTTCGATTATGCAAAAACCGAGCAGAGCTGAAATTTGGCATTTGGTAGGCTAATTGGAGAAATTAGCTATTTAAGCTAACCAGTAAACAATGGATACTGTGCTACAATGCACCATGGGAGATCTAGGTTTTTAGGTTTTAAATGTTATTGTGGCTCATGTTAGTTTAACAGTGTTGTTAGTGTTTTATTGTGAATTGGTTTAGTCAATTTAGTTAAGTGTTATGCTGCTCTTACCATGAGTGAGTTAAGTCATGTTGGTACCATGAGTGAAATGTTAAGTGGTTTTAATGTCTTCAGGCACTGTCTTCTTTTTGTCAAATTAGAAGCACCTGCTTACAGCAGTTGTGTGTGCATCCATTTTAACTTCGATCATGGTGAAACTGGGGACAGCAACTGACATTTGCTGTTTGGTATCTATATTATAATAGCCAAGTAGAATGTGTGTGTGTGTGTGGGCGCGTGCTTAGGTGTGTATGGCTTTGATCACGTAAAAAACGGGGAGAGCTGACATTTGCAGTTTGGTATGCTTATGTATTTTAGGTCAAGGGTGAATGCTGCAAAAACAGAAAGTTGATAGGACAAATATTTTTGGAGAAATTAGCAATTATAGCTAGCAAATAAACAATGGATGTTGTGCTGCAATGCACCATGGGAATTTAGGGTTTTGCGGTTTTAAATGTTGTGGTTTATGTTAGTTTAACAGTGTTGTTAGTGCTATTGATTTTTTGTGTTTTTGAAGTTCAACTGGTTTAGTCACTTTAGTTAAGTGTTATGTTGCTGTTCCCATGACTGACTTAAGTGTCATTTTGGAGCCATAAGTCAAAGGTGTAGTGCTTTAAATGTCTTCCGCCATTGTATCTGTCAAATTAAAAGCACCTATTATAGCAAATTTAAAAACAAAAACAAAAACAAAAAAACACTGTGCATACGTGCGTGCAATATTCAACACACACTAACTGTGGAGGGCTGACATTTGCCACTTCATATGTTTATGTATTTTGGGTCATGGATGAACATTGTTACAATTGCTATTTTTAGAGAAACTACATACATTCTGTTGCGTTTACACATAGGCAAGACGTGTTAAGAATGTCATATTTGCACCATTCTTTGCACATTCCTGACATTCTTAATGTGACTTAATGCATCTGAACAAGTTTCTTAATAGTGCGTAATATTCGTGATTTTCGTGGCGCATGTTTTTGGCTGTCAAAAAATCTTCCACGAATGTCACGCACCGCCCTCATTTCACCTCATGTCATGGAGGTCGCAACTGAGCATATTGATCCCTCTTGGTTAGTGGTGATCCTTAATAGAGCATGACAGCCTTCTTCTCTGACATGCGCACAATTAAACCCTGCTGCACCGCACTCAGTTTCATTGCTACAGTATGCTGAAGGACAGTGACGCCAAGTCAGCTAAAAGTCTCGTTCCAATGCTCCTTCAGCACGCTCCTGCAGGTGTTCCAACTGGTGCATGTGCCTGATGTTTGGAAAAATGAGCGAGACGAGAATCGCGTGGAGCCACACATCTGGCTCTCTCTGTCTCCTCCTCCTCCTCTCTGCGACACTCCATGGCACAGAGACCAACTACGCATGAAGTCACAAAGTTCTTCTGCTGTGGATTTTGAGGAAAAAACTGGAGCGATCTGAATTGTTCAGCAACTGATGGATGAATATAGGGGTGTGTGTGGAGATAATTCACCTCATTCATGTGGCAGAACTTAACGATGCGATGTTACACGCAATTGCATGCAACAATGCGGAACATTATTCTTGACCATGCGTAATGGTTCCTGATAATTCTTCTGCAACACGTGCCATTAATCGTAACGCGTGGTAACAGGTTGCAGCAGTTCCTGAGGATAATCTGACGCCGCTGTCTCAAATCATCACATTCGTGATCAGCGGCCAAGAATGTATAATTCGTGGCATTCGTGACTTGCTGTCATGTGTAAACGCAGCATTGAACAATGAACAACTGGCATTAACATTTTCATTCTGGACATTCTGGACTGGACAGTCAGTCAGGCTGCACAGGAACGTGAGCACAGCAGTGTGACGATTTACCAAGACCCAGACTGACTCCAAATATGACTAAATGAAGTACTTTTAACAGTACATAATCTCTCTCTCCGGCAATTTTTTTTGGGGGGAAGGGGGAGAAAACATACAACGGACTCTGAACTTTAAGATCTGATGTTATGAGCCCTGATGAGGCAGCAGTGCATCCCACTGTACAACTGCAAAAGCGAGTGCAGTTGTTTGCCGTTTAAACAACTGACTTTCAGATGATCAGCATGGACCCTCTTTCTCTTAAAAGGATTTATTTTACTATGTGCGTCGTGTTGGAAAGCTGTAGCTTTTGGTGCTACACTGATTAACTCTTACACAGATTATGCACATGCTCTAGTCTTGTGGGGTTTTTTTTCTGGGGATGCTACAGCGCCACACACAGGCCTGGCATATGTACTACAATGTTAAATGGCACTTCGAGTCACAGAATTTGCCTCGAACATTTTCTGTAATCGAATTATTCAAGTTACTCGACTAATCGTTTCAGCCCTGGACCGGACCATCTGTTTGCAAGATCTTCATGGAAGTGAACAGGTCTTTGACTACAAGCCCAAAACAGTCAGCAGGGAGGGAAGGTGATGGTCTCGAGGTTAAGGCCTTGGCCTTGAGACCAGAATATCCTCGGTTCAAATCCCAGCCTGACTGGAAAATCACTAAGGTGTGTAGTGAGCGCTTTGTGTGGCAGCGCCCTCACATCAGGGTGAATGTGAGCCATTATTTGTAAAGCGCTTTGAGCGTCTGATGCAGATGGAAAAGCACTATATAAATGCAGTCCATTTAGCAGGTTTCTTATTCTGTAAGTTTGTGTGTATATTATAAAATACCACCTCATCTAACTCATCCCAGAAATATTCTCTTTCATCTCATAACCTACCTGTGGTGCACATGCACTGACTAAATTTATCATTACCTCTTCAATTTCCAGTTTAACATTAATCACTCTGTCAGACACTCACTTACCCTCTAACAAGCTCTTAATATACTCTTACTTTAAAATGACTCAAACACCATTTGTCTTCCTATCCTCACCATGATACAGCTTGGACGCACCGCCTATGCTCCTGCTCTTACTTCCCTTCCACTTGGTCTCTTGCACACACAATATATATACTTTTCTTGTCTCCATCATATCAGCCAGCTCTCTCCCTTTACCAGTCATACTACCAACATTCAAAGTCCCGACTCTCACTTCCACCCTTCGAGGTTTACTCTTCTCCCACTGTCTGTGGACACGTTCTTTTCTTCTTCTTCGCCCAGCAGTAGCCCAATTTCCATGGGCACCCTGTTGAGCAATGGTACCGGTGGTAGTTAATGTTAATCGGGGCCTCGACCGATCCAGTATGGAAATTAGATTTGGATTTGCATGTTTATTGTAGCTTGTTTAATGACAGATGCGCTTCCTGATGCAACCCTACTCATTTATCAGGGCTTGGGGCCGGCACTCTTTAAAGGGCATGTCGCACGTTATTTAGCATTTCAGTTAGCAACACAACATCAAAGTATTCATGATCAGAAGTCTATCCACACACATGTGGTAATAATCAATGCTTGCTGATATATTTTATTCCTAATTATTCCTCTCGCTCAGTGAGTCAGCAGGTGCCTTTGTGGAAAATGCCTTACTCTGCATTCCTCGCTGTTTCGCAGTGTATAACTTACATTTTAGCAAAAGCAGAAACATCCCGATGGTTCACAAGCAGAGTGAAACAAAACCTGCTATATCAGATAACGAAGCTTCTGAGCTTTCATTCAAAAGTGATGGCTCAGATTTACATCGGATGTACAGAGAGGAGATAACATACTTCACCTCAAAACTCTTCCCAAAAAAATTTTTGGGAGTCTGTCAGATTTTG
Source organism: Thalassophryne amazonica (assembly GCF_902500255.1). Classification (NCBI taxonomy): domain Eukaryota; kingdom Metazoa; phylum Chordata; class Actinopteri; order Batrachoidiformes; family Batrachoididae; genus Thalassophryne; species Thalassophryne amazonica. Next base: position 115,438,779 of record NC_047106.1, on the reverse strand, counting down.
GATCCCAACGTGTGCCAACTCTGCTGTCTGTGCTATTTTACCGCCGTAGTGAACATGCACATGAAGCGTCTCAATGGCACTGGTTTTACAGGCTGCCTGAACATGCAGATGTTTTTCTTACATTGGAAAAAGTCAGAATACGTTATTTCCAGGAGATAATGGACTTTCTACCTAACTTGCGAGAATCATGAGAGAAATTTATGAGGAGCTGCCATGTCAGCATGCCAAAAATAACGGAGATGATCGAAGAGAGAGCTGCTTTTCGAAGTGGCTGAGAGAGAACCAGCCTCAAGGGCCAGTGGATTTTTTGCTTTTTGCTTGCTTGCCTCTACTGGTGGTTGGCTCTCACTGCGGTATTGTATCACTTCCTGTTCCGGAGCACAGCGGTGTTTTTCTGTATCTGTTAGCTGTTTAATCTGCGCAGTTAGATTGATCTAGTTATCTAGATTACGATTTGTTTCCCAGTGTAATCTTTACGTGCCTTAACTAAAGCACTCCTTCTGCTGAATCACCTCTAAATTATTTACACATTATTCACTTTGCGTGTTTTTAGGAATCCGCTAGCTTAGCGTAGCTACTAGCTCTTAGCCGATTTAGCATGGCGGCTTCTCCTGTCTCTCCCGCACTTTTCTGCTCTGGGTGTGAAATGTTTAGTTATTCCTCGGCCTCCTTTAGCAGTAATGGTACTTGTAATAAGTGTAGCTTATTCGTAGCTTTGGAGGCCAGGCTGGGCGAATTGGAGACTCGGCTCCGCACCGTGGAAAATTCTACAGCTAGCCAGGCCCCTGTAGTCGGTGCGGACCAAGGTAGCTTAGCCGCCGTTAGTTCCCCCCTGGCAGATCCCGAGCAGCCGGGAAAGCAGGCTGACTGGGTGACTGTGAGGAGGAAGCGTAGCCCTAAACAGAAGCCCCGTGTACACCGCCAACCCGTTCACATCTCTAACCGTTTTTCCCCACTCGACGACACACCCGCCGAGGATCAAACTCTGGTTATTGGCGACTCTGTTTTGAGAAATGTGAAGTTAGCGACACCAGCAACCATAGTCAATTGTCTTCCGGGGGCCAGAGCAGGCGACATTGAAGGAAATTTGAAACTGCTGGTTAAGGCTAAGCGTAAATTTGGTAAGATTGTAATTCACGTCGGCAGTAATGACACCCGGTTACGCCAATCGGAGGTCACTAAAATTAACATTAAATCGGTGTGTAACTTTGCAAAAACAATGTCGGACTCTGTAGTTTTCTCTGGGCCCCTCCCCAATCAGACCGGGAGTGACATGTTTAGCCGCATGTTCTCCTTGAATTGCTGGCTGTCTGAGTGGTGTCCAAAAAATGAGGTGGGCTTCATAGATAATTGGCAAAGCTTCTGGGGAAAACCTGGTCTTGTTAGGAGAGACGGCATCCATCCCACTTTGGATGGAGCAGCTCTCATTTCTAGAAATCTGGCTAATTTTCTTAAATCCTCCAAACCGTGACTATCCAGGGTTGGGACCAGGAAGCAGAGTTGTAGTCTTACACACCTCTCTGCAGCTTCTCTCCCCCTGCCATCCCCTCATTACCCCATCCCCGTAGAGACGGTGCCTGCTCCCAGACTACCAATAACCAGCAAAAATCTATTTAAGCATAAAAATTCAAAAAGAAAAAATAATATAGCACCTTCAACTGCACCACAGACTAAAACAGTTAAATGTGGTCTATTAAACATTAGGTCTCTCTCTTCTAAGTCCCTGTTGGTAAATGATATAATAATTGATCAACATATTGATTTATTCTGCCTAACAGAAACCTGGTTACAGCAGGATGAATATGTTAGTTTAAATGAGTCAACACCCCCGAGTCACACTAACTGTCAGAATGCTCGTAGCACGGGCCGGGGCGGTGGATTAGCAGCAATCTTCCATTCCAGCTTATTAATTAATCAAAAACCCAGACAGAGCTTTAATTCATTTGAAAGCTTGTCTCTTAGTCTTGTCCATCCAAATTGGAAGTCCCAAAAACCAGTTTTATTTGTTATTATCTATCGTCCACCTGGTCGTTACTGTGAGTTTCTCTGTGAATTTTCAGACCTTTTGTCTGACTTAGTGCTTAGCTCAGATAAGATAATTATAGTGGGCGATTTTAACATCCACACAGATGCTGAGAATGACAGCCTCAACACTGCATTTAATCTATTATTAGACTCTATTGGCTTTGCTCAAAAAGTAAATGAGTCCACCCACCACTTTAATCATATCTTAGATCTTGTTCTGACTTATGGTATGGAAATAGAAGACTTAATAGTATTCCCTGAAAACTCCCTTCTGTCTGATCATTTTTTAATAACATTTACATTTACTCTGATGGACTACCCAGCAGTAGGGAATAAGTTTCATTACACTAGAAGTCTTTCAGAAAGCGCTGTAACTAGGTTTAAGGATATGATTCCTTCTTTATGTTCTCTAATGCCATATACCAACACAGTGCAGAGTAGCTACCTAAACTCTGTAAGGGAGATAGAGTATCTCGTCAATAGTTTTACATCCTCATTGAAGACAGCTTTGGATGCTGTAGCTCCTCTGAAAAAGAGAGCTTTAAATCAGAAGTGTCTGACTCCATGGTATAACTCTCAAACTCGTAGCTTAAAGCAGATAACCCGTAAGTTGGAGAGGAAATGGCGTCTCACTAATTTAGAAGATCTTCACTTAGCCTGGAAAAAGAGTCTGTTGCTCTATAAAAAAGCCCTCCGTAAAGCTAGGACATCTTTCTACTCATCACTAATTGAAGAAAATAAGAACAACCCCAGGTTTCTTTTCAGCACTGTAGCCAGGCTGACAAAGAGTCAGAGCTCTATTGAGCTGAGTATTCCATTAACTTTAACTAGTAATGAGTTCATGACTTTCTTTGCTAACAAAATTTTAACTATTAGAGAAAAAATTACTCATAACCATCCCAAAGACGTATCGTTATCTTTGGCTGCTTTCAGTGATGCCGGTATTTAGACTCTTTCTCTCCGATTGTTCTGTCTGAGTTATTTTCATTAGTTACTTCATCCAAACCATCAACATGTTTATTAGACCCCATTCCTACCAGGCTGCTCAAGGAAGCCCTACCATTATTTAATGCTTCGATCTTAAATATGATCAATCTATCTTTGTTAGTTGGCTATGTACCACAGGCTTTTAAGGTGGCAGTAATTAAACCATTACTTAAAAAGCCATCACTTGACCCAGTTATCTTAGCTAATTATAGGCCAATCTCCAACCTTCCTTTTCTCTCAAAAATTCTTGAAAGGGTAGTTGTAAAACAGCTAACTGATCATCTGCAGAGGAATGGTCTATTTGAAGAGTTTCAGTCAGGTTTTAGAATTCATCATAGTACAGAAACAGCATTAGTGAAGGTTACAAATGATCTTCTTATGGCCTCGGACAGTGGACTCATCTCTGTGCTTGTTCTGTTAGACCTCAGTGCTGCTTTTGATACTGTTGACCATAAAATTTTATTACAGAGATTAGAGCATGCCATAGGTATTAAAGGCACTGCGCTGCGGTGGTTTGAATCATATTTGTCTAATAGATTACAATTTGTTCATGTAAATGGGGAATCTTCTTCACAGACTAAAGTTAATTATGGAGTTCCACAAGGTTCTGTGCTAGGACCAATTTTATTCACTTTATATATGCTTCCCTTAGGCAGTATTATTAGACGGTATTGCTTAAATTTTCATTGTTACGCAGATGATACCCAGCTTTATCTATCCATGAAGCCAGACGACACACACCAATTAGCTAAACTGCAGGATTGTTTTACAGACATAAAGACATGGATGACCTCTAATTTCCTGCTTTTAAACTCAGATAAAACTGAAGTTATTGTACTTGGCCCCACAAATCTTAGAAACATGGTGTCTAACCAGATCCTTACTGTGGATGGCATTACCCTGACCTCTAGTAATACTGTGAGAAATCTTGGAGTCATTTTTGATCAGGATATGTCATTCAAAGCGCATATTAAACAAATATGTAGGACTGCTTTTTTGCATTTACGCAATATCTCTAAAATCAGAAAGGTCTTGTCTCAGAGTGATGCTGAAAAACTAATTCATGCATTTATTTCCTCTAGGCTGGACTATTGTAATTCATTATTATCAGGTTGTCCTAAAAGTTCCCTAAAAAGCCTTCAGTTAATTCAAAATGCTGCAGCTAGAGTACTGACGGGGACTAGAAGGAGAGAGCATATCTCACCCATATTGGCCTCTCTTCATTGGCTTCCTGTTAATTCTAGAATAGAATTTAAAATTCTTCTTCTTACTTATAAGGTTTTGAATAATCAGGTCCCATCTTATCTTAGGGACCTCGTAGTACCATATCACCCCAATAGAGCGCTTCGCTCTCAGACTGCAGGCTTACTTGTAGTTCCTAGGGTTTGTAAGAGTAGAATGGGAGGCAGAGCCTTCAGCTTTCAGGCTCCTCTCCTGTGGAACCAGCTCCCAATTCAGATCAGGGAGACAGACACCCTCTCTACTTTTAAGATTAGGCTTAAAACTTTCCTTTTTGCTAAAGCTTATAGTTAGGGCTGGATCAGGTGACCCTGAACCATCCCTTAGTTATGCTGCTATAGACGTAGACTGCTGGGGGGTTCCCATGATGCACTGTTTCTTTCTCTTTTTGCTCTGTATGCACCACTCTGCATTTAATCATTAGTGATCGATCTCTGCTCCCCTCCACAGCATGTCTTTTTCCTGGTTCTCTCCCTCAGCCCCAACCAGTCCCAGCAGAAGACTGCCCCTCCCTGAGCCTGGTTCTGCTGGAGGTTTCTTCCTGTTAAAAGGGAGTTTTTCCTTCCCACTGTAGCCAAGTGCTTGCTCACAGGGTGTCGTTTTGACCGTTGGGGTTTTACATAATTATTGTATGGCCTTGCCTTACAATATAAAGCGCCTTGGGGCAACTGTTTGTTGTGATTTGGCGCTATATAAAAAAAATTGATTGATTGATTGATTGGAACAAGTACTGGCTTTGGAACTTCTGCAGTGGCTTTAATTTTCAGCACCAGAACATAAAAATAGTGACTATCATGCATAAAATGCTTTCACCTTTGGGAAAAACCTAGAATTTGGAGATAAATTAAATTTTCAAAAAAATACTCACTTGTCAGAAAGTTGTTCAGAATGTGCGCTACAAAGCTGGCAGAACACCTGCATGCCAACCAACTTTTCTTCAGCCAGCCAATGCCCATCTCTGCAGCTATGTGTCCACAAGTAATGGGGCAGCACAGTTCACACAGAAAAATGGTGTAATGTTTTGTTTTCGACTGCAATCACCGAAGCAGTCGCAAAAAGTGGGTTTTTTTTCGGTTCCCAGTGGAGAAGGGAAGATGAGGCAAATGGGAGAGGTCGTATCGGTAGGTTTTAGCCAACACACCTTGACAGAGTAGCTGCAGTCTCTCGCCTGCACAACCGCCTCAACATGTTTGAGCTCCGGGTCATAAACAAACCACAACACATGTCCGCTTTCCACCGTATCATCACTTTTTCTTTGTATTTTCACTTTGTTTGCCATATAATTTTCCCAAAAACTCAGAGAAAGTGCCATGTTTCTGATGAGGACATACGAGGGCCATCCCTGGATGTAGGATTGTTGCATTATATGCGTCATATTTTAACCCTTTAGCGCCCGCCCACAAACAAGGTTGCACTGCCTAATAACTTCATGCTGTCTGCTCATACACATCCTCTGTCTCTTCTCAGATAACCGAGCTAAACTTATGAGCTTCTGGTGCTGTTTTTGGTGTGTTCAACCAGGGCTCTGTAGCGAATCTTAAATCCATGATGTCAGCATATCCATGAAAGCACGCCAAGCACTTCCATAAAGAGGAGGATATACACAGAAATAGTGCAGTTTGACAGCATGGCCACCACCATAACAAAGAGTAAAAGCAGTCGATTTTCAACCACCATGACCCATGACTGCATTGGAGGGGAAAAAAAAAAACTGATCTACATTAAACAGGAAAAAAAAAAACATACACCAAATAATGGCTTTCATAACTACACAGATCCTTTAATATGACACAACTAAACAATCACTTATCTTCCTGCATTTAGATAAATCAGGAAGGACTGGAAGGAAAAAAGATTTCCCTGAGGGCAACCACTTGCAGGAAGGTATGAAGGAGCTACAGACTGGTTCATGTCATGACAATGCAGTTCTATCATATTATAAATTGAAAACTATCGGTTTGTTCCCCTACTCCTCTCAGGTCTTTGAAATGATTTCCACAAAATCTGGTACTGTATATGTACGGACTCTCAGGGTCGTTTCTTTTGAGGTGCTTAAAAAAAATAAAGTTTGGGTGCTGCCACCTTGTGTTCAAGTCTCATTTTCTCAATTCTTCACTGCATCTGTTTTGGTTTCTGCTTGCTGTGAACCATGACCCTTTCCAAAAAGTGAATGTGTTGTTTGTTACATATTTAAGAATAAGATCAACTTTATCTTGAAGGAAATTAGTATTTTGCAAGAGTACCCAAACAGTGACAGCAAAGAGTGAACAATGTTTTAGTTGTTTTTTTTAAGACATGTGCACAAGATGTTTGACAATAGTGGACATAACTCTGAGTAACTGAACAATTCTGTTCATTATGTATTCATCCTGCAGTGGGGGGAGGAATTATATAGTCTGGTAGCCATAGGTAGGAAAGACCTCCTGTGGCGTTCTGTGGTGCATCTCGGTGGTTTCAGTCTATGGCTGAAGGTGCACTGATAGGACCTAAGTGTGGCATGCAGGGGGGTGGGACATGCTGTCCCGGATGCTGAGAAGTTTCCTCAGAATCCTCCTCTCTGACACCTCCACCACAGACTCGAGCTCAACCCCCAGGACAGAGCCAGCTCTCCTGCCGAGCTTGTTGAGTCAGTTTGTGCCAGCTGCCTTCAGCCTGCTGCCACAGCACACTACAGTGTAGAAGAGGATGCTGGAGACCACTGAGTGGTAAAACATCTGCAACATATTTCTGCAGACATTGAAAATTCTGAGCCTCCTGAGTAAGTACAGTCAGCTTTGACCTTTCATATACACAGCATCTGTGTTTACAGTCCAGACCAGTTTGTTGTCTATGTAGACACCCAGGTACTTGTAGTAGTCTACAATGCCCACGTCAGTTCCACTGAAGTTAACTGGGTTCAGACGGGTCTTTCGTCTTGTAACGTCCGCCACCAGTTCCTTTGTCTTAGATACGTTGAGCTGCAGGTGGTTGAGTCCACACCACTCCACAAACCTGTCCACCACACTTCTGTACTCAGCCTCTTGGTCACTGCTGATGGAGTCCACAATAGAAGAGTCGCCAGAGGACTTCTACAGATGGCAAGACTGTGAACACAACCTGAAGTCTGAGGTGTAGAGTGTGAACATTAAGGGAGACGGGACAGTCCCCTGTGGTGCCCCTGTCCTGCTCCTGATGGTGTCCGATGTCATGTCCCAAAGCCTCACGTACTGTAGGCTGCCTGTAAGGCAGCCTTCCATTCATGTCACATAGCTTATTACTGAGTAAGTCAGGCCGGATGGTAAAAGAGCTTAATTTATATCGAGCTTTTTTACATCCATTGAAGATGCTAAAGTCACTGTACAGTGATAGCTGATAATCACACACCACCAGCAAGGTTCTGCCAACTGCATCCTGGGAGCAAATTGGGGATTAAAAGCATCTCATTCTTACCTTAGCCACCAAGTTGAGTGTGTCTATAACACTGACAAAAAGAAGGTCGCAGGTGTCCACTAAGGTCATCACACAGTGCACTATAGCCCATGGTGTAATGACATTACTCTTGCAGCCAAGTATATTAAGAGTCTTCCAACAGGCACCATCAACAAAATATAAATATTGCACACATGCCATATAGTAGCAGTACTACAGTAATGGACATACACGGATGAGATGACTAGTGAAAATTCTGTAATGGTTTCTTATTTAATGTAATTTGATATGCAATAAAACTTAAATGTAAATCTAAGATGCACATGTTCATACATTTCCAGTCTTTGTTTTGGAACTTCTGCAGATGACAGCCAACTTTGCATCTTCACATCAGCAGTTTCATTTTTGACATTCATGGCCTCCAAGGTGACTCTTGAGACAAGGCATATGTGACAAATGAACTGTCACTTTGACTGGAAAGATGCCATCAGGACATTTTACACCTTCCTTGTGTACCAACTTATGCTGCTTCAGTCCAGAAGCTGAGGTAAGTTAGCAACATTCACCGTCTTCTGATTGTTTTCATGAACTTCAAGATGGTTCGCATAACCTGCCTTGGACAATGCACATGATCTCTGTCTGTCTCTCTCTCTCTCTCACACACACACACACACACACACACACACACACACACACACACACACACACACACACACACACACACACCAGTATTGCATGTTACCTGGCAAGTCCAGGAGACATCCTTTCCAAAGTCCACGAATGGTGTGCTCATCCTCAAATGTACTGCATCCTTCCATAATGAAATATCTTCATTCTGCACAATTAAGTGTCTGCTTCCTCCCAACATTGTACATTCATGCATAATACCTATATGTTCTCCGTTAGAGTGTTCTTAAAACTTTTCTTAGGCTTGTGTTGCGATGCGACACTTCTGAGTCTTCAACTCCCCATATAAATTTTTAGGGAGCTCCCAATCCTCCATTCTAACAATGTGTCCTGTCCAGAGCGTCTGGGTGAGGATGACCATGGCTTCAGTTATCTTACACTGAGCCCTCTGTAGGACAACCGTGTCTGGGCTTAATGATGCCACTTAATATTAAGAACGTGTCTCAGGCGTTCCTGATGAAAAACATTCCAGCTTTTGGATGTGCCTCCAATGTACTGTCTCAGATGAGTAGAGCAACAATGTCAAGATGCAGGTTTTATACAAACTGACTTTTGTCTGACTAGTAATGGCCCTTTCAGACCAAACTCTGCTTTCCAGTTTGACAAATGTGACACTTGCCATCTGAACACATGAAAAGATCTTGGCATCCAGAGCAAAAAGGTACAGGTTGGTTTCGTACCTTTCACTACTGTTGTTGACTCTCTGTAGGGCTCTCCTAGTGGTGAGGTAAACATCACCTTTGTCTTATTGAGGCTAATCTTCAGACCAAAAACATCACAAGCATCAGAGAAGCAATTCATTATCAGTTGTCAATCATCATCTGTGTGTGCTCCAAAGTCTGCATCATCTCCATACAACAATTCCCAGATCAGACATTTAAAGTTCTTGACTGTGGTGTTAAACCTTCTAAGACTGAATACCTTCCCACTTGTTCTGAATTTCAGGGAGGCACCTGCCTCGCAATTTTTACAGGCATGCTTGATAAGCGAGTTGGGGTGAGAGCATCACCCTGCTGGACTTAATGATCCACTGCGACTCCCCCAGAGCGCGCTGTTGAAACCAAGATGAGCCTTCACGTTTCAATGTGGTTGTTTCACAAGGTGGATGTAGGAGGACAGCCAATCCTGCTCAGAATTTTCCACAATGCATCGCATTCGCTGCGTCAAATGCCTTGGTCAGGTCTACATAAACCCGGTTTAATGGAATTTGCTGCTCAATGCATTTTTTCCTGTAGCTGTCTCACTGAGAAAATCATGTCTACTGTGCTTCTGCCAGACCTCAAACCACTCTGGAATGACTTGAGGGCAGATATTATCATAAGCCTGTTCTACAAGTGCCTTGCAACGACTTTACCCACCACTATGAGAAGTATGATTTTACAATAACTATCACACATAGATGTGGAGCGTTTCCCTTTTAATAGCAACACCAGGATTCCATCAATACAGTCTTGAGGTACAGGGTATACACACACTCAACCCACAATTATGACTAGACAACACACGGAGAAGAAGCCATGCCAAGTGTCAAAGCTTTCACCAAATGACTTCGCTTCAACAAACAAAACCCAGATTAATCCGACGCTTCTTTGTCAATCTTTCATTTTTATATTACCAATAAAAATGCTGCAACATGGCTAGCTGTCCCTTTGACTCCACTATGTGTCCTCATGACTTCATATAAAATGTAGCTTCATGAAGCACTGCTTCATGACAGATTGGGTCCCTGAATACATGCTTTAAACAATGTTTGAAGAAGATAAAACTCATTCATGTCAGATCTGTCCTGACTTTGTTAACCTCCACATATGTATGGAGAGATTCCACTTCACAAGACGCTGCAGGTATGTGTCCTTTATATTAAGTTTTTTAATAGAGGGACAGAGTTAAATTGAAGCCTGTGACGCTCTGCCACATACACAAGAACATGCACTGTTTCAGAAAGAACAACTTACTGAGTGAACTGACAAATGTATTTCTGTAGAATACAGTGTTCCTGGTGACTCTTTGTGCTGTGCTGATAAATCCCGCTAGCTGCATCAACTGGTAGAAGAATTTGAGACATTCTGCCAGCGCACATGCTGATCAAATAAACGTGCGCTTGCACCTGCAATGATTTTTAAAGCCGCAAAAGAAAATGTCACTGAAAAATGAAGGAGATCAACTTATTTGTGTCTGATGAGCCAAACATCATTACAATATTTTTGCCAGAATCTTTACTTCCTGCAAAGCCCAGCGTTGACACCAGCTAACACTGAGGCAGCACAAAATTTTAATGAGGTGGGCACCTCACATTTCTCTATCCAGGAAAACCCTGCAGTCACACAAACACACACTCAGGAGTATACTGTTACCCCATGTTCAGTTACGACAGCCCTCTTACAGAGACTTGAATGTTAAACATAAAGACAATGTTGTCCAAATCACAGATTTTGGGGCATTCAAAGTTCATAACAAAAGATAAATAAATCTAAAATTATTAATTGGAGTGAAAACAAAATTACATTTCTTTATTGAACATTTTAGGTTATGTTAAAGAAATACGGACATTACTTTTTCTCTAAAACTAGTCTTAACTAAAAAATAAAATTAAATTACACATAACTAGGCATTTGTTGTGCTCCTCTGCATGTGAGTGCTTGTTACCTCACTCTTGTAGAAGTCGCTGTCATAGAATCTACACTCCCCTGGTAAAGGGCTTTGGTTATGGTTCTCTCCAAGCACAGAAAGCATTAGCACCTCCATCTCTGACACTGCTCCCATTCATGTGCTCAAGAGGATGAGGAAGGAGTCCTTTGACTGCCCCCCCCCCCACACACACACACACACGTTCATACACACCTACACAGGCAGCGTCAGCAGCTCTTAAATGGAGGAGGAGGGAGACTGATATGGGGGGAGGCGGTGCAGCAACATGGGAGGTCTAACTGAATCAAAGTCGAGGCATTTCAAAGACGAGCACATGTGTTTATTTGCCGGCCACCCCCTCCGACGTGAAGCACGTCTCTTGACATGATTTCTTTTTTCCACAGAACATCTACTGAAGGAGTTACACTTGAAAGCACTGTTATTCACTGCATTTTAAAAACATTTAAAAGGAGACTGTTACAAAAGATCTGACTGTGACTTACTGTTGCCCGCATTGCTTTCTCTCATTCAGGCGTTGCTATTCGTGCAGTCATAGAGAAAGGAAAAGCTGCTCCTGGGTCTAACGGACCCTCTCCCACCTCGCCCAACCCTCATGAGCAATCACACATGCTGCCAACATCTGCTTGGATTGATTGTTTACACCCTCCCCTTCCACCAACTGCTGTGCAAAATTTAGGCAGAAACTGAAAGAGACAAGTGCAGTTGAAGCTACGCAGACCGACGGGCTTCAGTCTCTTGTACGCAGCTTTCACACAAAGTGTGGCGTGAATCTCATGTTTGCTTAGCTGGGTTCAGCCTCATCTGCTCGATAGCAGCACTCTGCAGCAGGCAGCTTGTTCACTCTGGCTCCAGTGCAGCTTCCCTGCAGTCAGTATCCACAGCAACCCCTTTAAATAAGCCACACCGACGTCTGTGCCAAACCTTCAGAGAAGGAACGGAAACCTTATCAGCACTGGCCACTCTCTCAAAAAGGAGAAAGACGAACCAAAAAAAAAATATATATATATATAAATATAAGAATGATACCTCAGTGTGCCCGTATTGTTCTTGCTTCTGTCACTGCCCAAGTGACAGCTCAGTTAGCTCTTGCTGTTGTCCTTAATATGGATAAATTCAATAGCATTCCATCAGGGTGTGATCATAGCTGAGCCGGGAAAGGTATAACAGCGACAATGGCATGACTGAGCTCAACAACCCACGCAGCTTCAGATGCTGACATATACGACTACGCTACAATCCGTGTCCCCCGCCCCCTCACACTCTCTCCAACTCTTGCTTCCATTCACAGAGCAACATGCCATACAGTCTCTCTTAATACTCCAATCGATGTGAGAGATGAGACGGTGGGAGTTCAATTGCAGCGCTCTAGCGCTGGCAGCAATTACAGTCTCGAGTTCGTTTCTGCCTTCAAAGACCACAAAGCAGCACACTGACAGTCAAAACAGAGACACACTATTTGTACGGCCACACAATAAACAGGGCTTTGCCGTTTCTCTAACATCTGTTCTCATTCATTCGGAAAGGATCACTCCTTAAAGCGAGAGCACTGATCATTTGATCTGCATGCGCCAAGATAAATCCTCTGCAACAGTGACACTGGTGTCAAAGGGTTAGGATCCTCCACAAAGATCAAACTCAATAGTTTACCAATATTATATAAGATGAACAGCTGAGAATTGTCAGAGTCCAATTACAACACAAATATCAATTTCTTGGGGGGTACAAACAATATGAACTTTCTAGACAGGACATGCCTCAATAAAGTCATAGATTAAATTAGGCAAATAACTAGGCTGATAGGCTGAATAAAGACTCAAGGAGTAGTCACACCTGGCAATGATTTGCACTGCAATGGGCTGACGTACAAGTAGACACACCTCAGGTGGTTTCTTCAGCCAGCTCTCCTCTTGCATTGTTTGGCACTGAGTACTCCCAAGCAGGGACAACACTCAGCATAAGTAAGCAAAAGTCTTTTTCAAAGAGCTTCTTGGACTCTCAACTGCCTCAAATATGCCTGCACTGAACTATTGATGGCTCAGAAGAGGTATGCCGAAATTTGATATGATTCAGGTTGAATTTTTTTGTATACACCATATTTCATTCTTTATAGTTTCGATTAACGCTTCCATACTCTGCGTGAAAGCTCACTGCTAAATTGTGCAAAGCCTGTACCAAGACGCCTGGAGCAGAGTACAAGTTGGCCAGCAGTCCAGGCAAGTGCCTCATTTTTATTCACTTTAAATAACATTTCTAAAACCTGAACAAGTTCAACCTTTCCCGAGTTTGACACATTGAACTGCATGCTGACCAGTTGCAGCTGGTCACTAGAGGGCACTAGGGTGCTGTTCCCTCAAAATCTTAAGAAAAGAAAAATACTACAACATAATTAATAAATAAGTATGGCTTGCTCAGAGTCAAAGTATGCAAATGTCTATGTCAATATGCATTTAAATGTGTTCCGGCGCTTTATTTCAGTGTTTTCATTTCATTTAGGTTTGTGAAAGTAATACCCACTTCCTGTTTGAGTCACCCATCATATGAAAGTCTATGGAAGTTTGTAGACCTTTCACAATCATGTGACATGAGTTTTAATATACCCATCAAACCTTTCCTCAGGGACCCAGATCTGCACATCCTGGGCCAACTGGCATCGCTTTTCATGTGTTTGTCATGTAATTGACTAAGTAAGCTTAGTAGACTAAAAGCTCATACTGCTTTATGAAACTGAGCCCGGTGATAATCCGTGAACTGTGGCTAACAACACATACGCAGGGAAGGCAGGTCAGACCAATTTTTAGGGGGGACTGTTCGGTCAGTGACACTGGGGCAACTATACAGGGTGTGGTATTTTTTCCCGTTTGTTTTAAGAGCCAATTTTCTTTTTTTTTTCTTTTTTTTTTTAAGGATCAGGCGGCTGTAATTCAAGCTGACTCGGATTTCAACAAAACATGTCTCAGACATGGAACCTACCAAGAAACAAACTTTCCCAAAATTTTTCGACCAAAAACTAAATGGTGACCTTTCCAGTGGTCATCAAAGTTCAAGGCAAAAATAAGCAAAACCTGATATTTCATTAAATTCCCACCTTTGAAGTGGTGTAATATTCAGTGCCATCAAGTTCTCAAGCCACTTTAACTATCAAATGACTTATGGAGGCAAACGCTTGGGGTATCGATGGCGCTGGATGTAGAGGGCGCTCAAAGTCTAGTCATTTTGCAAGATTGGCTGTATTTAAAGGCCCATAACCCTTTGCGCCATCAAAACCCCAACCAGATTTCAATGTCACCAACAAATATAGGCCCTACTCTATCAAATGCAACTGAAAAAACACTGGGGTCTTGATGCAGGGTTCTTGCAGGAATCACCAAGTTAAATTTTAGACCTTTTTTAGACCATTATGAGAAAAATTTTAGACCAACCTCAAGAACCCCCCCCCCAAAAAACACATTTGATTCTCAAAACCATGTCATTTTGTATTGGTTTCAAACATGTCAAATTACACCAAAAGCAGAAAACAAGATTGAGTGATAATACACAACATATACAATACGATAAACAACACTGACCAACAGGAAAAAAGTTAAATTCTCAAAAGGCGCTATACAACCATATATCTCAGCTCCTCTCCTTTTGTGCTAATCTCAGCCTCAAGGGCTTTCACTTCAGCGACTTTGTCTTTGTGTGCTCTTCTCAGAGCATTCGACTTCGAAAGCACCTGAGTCATCTTTGAGCCAGCTCTCTTCTCCGCCTCTTCAGCGAGTGCATTTGCCTCACTGGAAAGACAGGCGGACACACTTTCCAGACTCGTCTTCCTCTTCTTCAGGTCCTCCAAAGCCTGCTCGGCCAGCTTTCTTTTCTGGCCCTGGGTTTTGTTGTCTTTTCTGACACGCTCCTGATCCAGAAAGAGTCGGTATTTTGACCGGGCTGCACCCACAGACGCCTAAAAAGCATTATTTTCAATGAGACGCGTTGCTTTTTAAGGGCCTTTCACACTGAACGCATCAGACGCGTCAGAAGTGTCAAAAATCGGTCTAAAAAGCAACACGTCTCATTGAAAATAATGCTTTTTAACGTGTCAGAAGCGTCGCGTCAAAAGCCGAGCTAAAATGACGCTTCTGACGGGAGCGTGCATTGACGCTTGGCGGCAGGCTGACGCGGTCAAAGTTCAATTCAATCCAACTTTCGACACACTGAGCTGTGACGTACCTTCGCGTTGTCCAATAGGAATGACGCGTCGGGCCAAAACACGGAAGACGAGTGGCAGAAATCACTGATCTCTACAAAATGGATTGGTGGAAACCACTGATCTGTACAAAACATTAACGTGTGACAGGACTGCTCATTTATAGAGCAGTTTTCTGAAGAAAAATCATTGGAAATGTTTTTTTATTGTTTGTTACCTCAAAATTTCTTATTACTGTTAAAAAGAAGTTTAGAACACTTGTAATTAAAATATCTAAATAAATCAATAAATGGTTCTTTAGAAACCTTTCATCTGTAAAGTAAAACCACCTGTTATTTCAGATTAGATCATTTCTTGTTTAACATAAGGAACCTTGGACATTTATTTTTAGACAAATAAAATAACATGGAAACTTGTACATTTTTTAAAGTCTGGTAGATTATTTATATCTCATTTCAGCCAGAAAAAGACACTAAATAAATACAAATATTTATTATAAATGCAACAGGAAATAATTTAACAATGACTGCAGTGTGATTTTAAAGTAGGATTTCTGTGACATAAACATCATGATGAATTTTTTTTTATATATAGTCATTTAAACTTGTAATTTCGTCAAAATATGTAATGGCCTTTAATGTTGTTATCAGGACAGTCATTTCTAAAATATGAATTTGAGCACAATAAGTGGAGAGCTTCTACTTGTGCAAATGTCTTTTGACTTTGATTTGTGGACATTTTTAATGATCCGTTCATTTATTGTTAAAATATAAAATGAAACAGCTTTTTAAAAAAATAATGAAATAGTTGCTGTTCAAAGAGCCTTTTATTTAGAAGCAGGTAATGTTCTGCTGAATTCTCGGGACCAGATGAAGGTCTCTTCTGCAGTTTTGAACTCTGGTGGTGTTGCTGAAAAGCAGAGATGTTTTCTTTCGACTGGACTTCGTGGTGTTCAGCTCATTAATGGAAGTTTGGTTGTCTGCACAGCAAATGTTCCTGATTGGGACAAAAAAAATATTTGTTTAAATATAAAGAAACACTAAACAGTTTATATATAAAAAAGGGAAAAAATGAGAAAAAAAAAAGACAGAAAAAACGCCCGAAAAAATAAGTTATTTAAAGTTGAGCTTTTGTGGTGTCTGAAAAAAGCTGTAGCTTTATTAGGTAAAAATAAAAAAGACCGAACCATTTAGAAATTAAAGTGTTCACTCAGATCAACTGTGCTAAAAGGCTATGCCAACGTTAGCTGATCATTACCTTCACAGCAGTTCAGCAAACGTCACGTTTTATTTTTACATTATTCTCACCTCGATAAAGCTGCAGAAGTAAACTCCGTTGGGCAACTGGGACTTCGCATATATCCAAAAAGTGGGAGATTTCGGACTGAGTGGGTTTGCTCCATCCCCCCGGCTGCCTGACTCGGTCTGCCCAGGAATGATGCCTGAAGGCCGGCTTCTCCGTGCGGGTCGGCCCGCTGTCGCGGTTTGATCGATATCCCACCAAGTCATCAGTCCTCCCTCGGTCGGCGTCACTCCGAAAAGTAGCTGAAAAAAAGCTTCTCCCAGCAGGGTGATGGGAGAATCGTTCTACTGCTGTTTTTTAAAGCTTTTTTTGTGATTCAGGCAACGCAAATTCAAGATGGCGATCGCTGAACTTTTTTCAGGTTGTGAAACAGCCAGAGTATGACGTGGCCGCATTCTCCGCCCCCTTGCTGCTTCCGAAGCGATGTGTCTGACGTCACGACGCGTTGGAAAGTGTTTCATTTTTCTGTTCTACAGACACTTCTCGGAATGGACGGAGCGAATGTAATTTTTTAAGACTTGAGTAAATTAAATTTTAGACCTGCAATGAAAATGTGGGTGTTTTTAAGACATTTAAAGGCCTAAAATTTTAGTTTCTGAATTTAAGACTTTTTAAGACTTTTTTAGACCCCGCAGGAACCCAGTTGATGGCAGTGGCCACCAGGGGATGCAAAAGTACTTGACTTGCTCAATTTTGAGGAAGTTTAGCGCCACCTGGTGGCACCATCAGTGTCCACTGCCCTGTCTACAAATATATGCTTTAATAAAAAACCCCCTCCAACTTTTAGTTTGGCAACTGAGAAATGAGGACGTGTTCAAGCTTCACTCGTACTCATACAGGGTGTCACCTACGCTCTACCTCTTCACCCAATTATGGGACAGCCGGGATGTAGCCGTAGTAAGCAATACCAACATTACAACATCCAGAGCAGCACTTTTTGAGTTTCAAAATGGCTTTTCAGGGCCTTTTCAGAAAACGTGGGTGAATTCGCAGGTTATGACAACATGATCATGTTTGGTCTTGTTTAAATAAAGCTGATTTTCAACAAATACCATTTAGCATCAGTATTCCAAGTAATTCAGACTTGCTAGAAGCATAGTCCTCTAAATAATACTGGTCTAAAATGTGGCCGAGTCTAATAAAACTGCATAAAAACACTGGAAACTTTTTGTTCCATTACTATGTAAGGACGTGAGCAGCTATAATCCACATGAAGGGAAACTATGGATCAATTAGCACACACTGTCATACAGGTGGCCACTGCCGTGTTTTATTACCCATGAGAATGGGCCTGCTCTGTGCGGTCACGGCTCTGACGTTTCTCAGCTACCGGTGACTCAGTTTGGTTTTGCCACTGTTTGTTCATTTTAATTGTTTACTGTGCGCTGAAACAGCATCTGGGAGGACAGGAAACAGGAGAAAGTGACACAGGGAAAATGCCATGAGATTCAGAACCAACTGGGAACTAAAGCACACTCCTGAAGTTAATGGCATATGCTTACGTCTGCAGTGATTCAAGGTGATAACCATCCACTGTTGATAATTCCCCTGAATGTCACAGGACAGACAAGTATGAGTAGAAACAGGAACATGAGCATTTTCACAAGGCACTGATTTTGAAGAAATTACATGGAAACATTTAATCAATGCAGTGCAAAAAGTTCCCGGTTCAAGAAAATCCCTGCCCATTCTCCATGTAGTGTGAAGGTGCATCAGAAAGGGCACCTGGCATAAAAATATGCCAAACAAACATGTAGATCTACCACAGATCTGCTGTGGTAATTCCGAAGCCAAAGGGTCTTACTATTTAATCAATGCAGGCCATCGTTTTGGCTTTGATATTTGTATATAGCACGTAAATATATCCTTGTCATTTGATTGGCAGATTATTTGTCACGTGACGATTATTTGCCATATTGTATGAAGAAATAGTACACTGTATGACTGACACTTCAGTCCCATTTACCAAGCATTTTTGTCGCATCCGTCTCCCTCCAGTGAACGACTGAACTACTTTCACATAAAAATATGTCCATGAGACAAGGAAGCTAAACCCAGTACACCATAAGGTGGTTAGAAGCTTACACAGTGTTCTCAGGGACATCTTTAGCAGCCATACAAGTGCTGTCAGATGAAGAATTGCACAAATTCCTACTGAGTTTTCACTGGATTGAGGAAACCTGCATGCTTCCACACACATTGCGTCAGTCCTCAGCGGGTCTCGCTCTGCTCAGTGGTGTGTCAATGGCTCTGTCAGGTGGAGTCAACTGCTGTGCAGACACATGGCAGTCTCTGCCAAGCTGCTTCGGCTTTCTGCTCTGAGAAGAAAGGCTGTCAAATTTTTAAGTAACATATCAAATGCCACAAATCCATTTAGGCATCATATACAACAAAAATCTAATGTCCATTCACACAATGGACAGACTATTTTCATATGCTGAAAGGAATATTTCAGGGATGCAGGTCCTTTTTCTTATGGGTCAAACAGAGGAAAGACATGCGAGATTTGTATGTAGAGCTACCCGCTCTTTTTCAAATCCCACTCGTGGTAGCTGTCTGTGTCCCAGGGCAAAACTTGTAATCTGCATTGTTTGTCCACCTAACTGTAAATGGGTATCGGCCTTGTTTGGGGAAGTAACCTGTGTCAGGCAGGCGTCCCGTCCAGGAGGAGATGTAGACTTTCATTCGCTTCACGCTACGGAAACCAGGGATAAGCACCAGAACCAAAAGGCCCTAGGGCCTATAAGATTAGCTTCTTCTAAGTGTTTTTCCCCTCTGCAGCGTAGCCAGACCGGATTGCAGGTTGTATTCAAGAATCAACTGTACACCTAATAACCTTAGGTCAGAAGATGCAACATCATGTAACATTTGTCTATTAGGCCAGTTAAAATAGAGTAAAGAAGGACTTTCACACAAGGAAACCGATCAAATGTAGGCTTGAATCTCTCAAACGGCTTCTGACAAACTATAGCTGAAATTCCATGGGGATTTTTTCTGAAAACCCTTTCAAGATATGGGACTTGTGAATGTTCCTATATCCATCCTGACGTTTGTAGAGAAATAACTGTGATTTGTAAATTGTTAAGTTGATATTTTTCAATTTCAATTTATTTTCATTTATATAGCGCCAAATCACAACAGAGTTGCCTAAAGGCGCTAAATATTCACTGATGAATATGTACTGATGAATTCATCTCACCTGCTCAAAGTGCTGTTAATCAGTGAAATCACCTGCTGGAGTCAGTGGCTGCAAGGAAAACTTGCACCCTCTAGGCTCTTTCTGGAACACTTTGGCAACCACTGCTCTAGGAGCTACAGGATGTGGCTGGAAGTGATATTTTGACAATGGATTTGCTTTCTACCATGGACAGCTGATAAATGTGTCATATTAAAGCAGGTGTTCCTCTGTTTTGCAGTATTGCTGATAGAAATGAATAGTAATTACAAGCTAATGGCAATTTTGAAGTCACTGATTTAGGTGATGCTCTTGAGGAACAATGGAAGTAGTGACTGTATGGTCTGTCCCCTTCACTGAGTAGAAAGTGCCATGAACACTGCTGAGTCATGCAATGTCCACCTCCTCACACTAGGTGACAAAATGTGGGTTCACTCCCATCTTCTGAGCCTTTAAAGATGATTCAGCGGCTGACCAATACAAACGCAGAGTGGGATGCATTTTTGTCACACCATGTTAAGCTCCTCAGCAACTTAAACGAGGAGCATGTCCAAGACCGTATGTTCTGTGTCTGACTACAACAATGCCAGCCTCGAGAACAACTGAGTGGGGCGCGAGATCTCACCTCCCAACAGCAAAATTTATCCACACATGGCCACAACCAGATCACACATCTGCCGCACTGCTAACACCTGGATAGGTTTGGCACAGAGTTTTTCGAGCAGCGCCTCAAAACGGCAAGTGTATCCCAGGGTGAAGTCAACACGCTGCTTGGCACAGAGCAGCAAAAGCTTGGAAAGGTCAGTTAAACTCGTATCTGTCAGGGATGAGAATGGGCAAAGAAGAAAAAAAAAAAACTCTGAAAATCAGTGGGGGCCTGGGGCTCACTGTAGGCCCCCAGTAGGGTCCAGGGGCAGCACCCCTGGTGGGGGCCACAGGTTTTGAGCATTTTAGAGGCATTTCGGGGCCACTAAAGAAACCAAATTTCATTAATTTCCATTTTATATTTTTTGTATGTTGGGATATGTAGAAACCTGACTAATAAAATAATCTGTCTATGTAGACCTTCTGTCAGTGATACCTACCTAGTGTTATAGCACATGTACTTAGAATAAATGCCATAGAATTGGACAGATCTCACTGAACATGCCAAAACTGTTCTTTAAGTGTCTTTCCTTAACTTGCAATCAGCTTTGAAATATACTGCAACTTCATGCAAGTATGTGTACATCATTTAGAGATTAAAAGCTATCAAACCAACATTTGTGTCATAAAACAGTGAATTTATTAATATTTACATGTGAAATGTATGCTTACAAATTATTGCCACATAATAAATGACTAAATCACACCATGTGAGTTTGCACTCCAACTACTTATGTTAGTCAGCAGGAAAACTCTACAGGCACATACAGCATAGTATCATTAAAAATCACACATCCTGTGCACCAGCTGTACTGCAGTCTATGAAATTCACCAAAATAAAAAAATAAAATAAAATTAATGCAGGCTGATTTCGGCAAGCAGGCAAAATATATTTTGTCATTTTTGAATGGTTTATCATTAAAGACTAAAAACTGAAGGAAATCAATTATAAGGCCTGAAAGAAGTATTCTCTAGGAAGTCAAGTAAGAGGGAGAAGAGTTAGCTTTTGAAATACTTGAAAGACACTGGACTCATCGAGAGGATTCAGTACTGCTATAACGGATTGATGCTGCAGGTGGCAGTAATGTAACAACAAGGATGCCGGCTGATGTTATACACCACAAAAGGAGGATTAATCTGTTTTGTTTTTCTCCCCAGAGGTCACATTTTCAGAAATTCGTTGTCTAGACTGTCCTCAAATAATGCGAATTTCAGGAAAAATTCTCATCCTTCTTTGAATCAATCAATCAATCAATCAATTCAATCAATTTTATTTATATAGCGCCAAATCACAACAAACAGTTGCCCCAAGGCGCTTTATATTGTAAGGCAAGGCCATACAATAATTACGTAAAAACCCCAACGGTCAAAACGACCCCCTGTGAGCAAACACTTGGCGACAGTGGGAAGGAAAAACTTCCTTTTAACAGGAAGAAACCTCCAGCAGAACCAGGCTCAGGGAGGGGCAATCTTCTGCTGGGACTGGTTGGGGCTGAGGGAGAGAACCAGGAAAAAGACATGCTGT
This sequence comes from Thalassophryne amazonica, assembly GCF_902500255.1. Classification (NCBI taxonomy): domain Eukaryota; kingdom Metazoa; phylum Chordata; class Actinopteri; order Batrachoidiformes; family Batrachoididae; genus Thalassophryne; species Thalassophryne amazonica. The sequence continues at coordinate 115,416,954 of NC_047106.1, read as the reverse complement.
GGAAGAGAGCAGAGATCAATCACTAATGATTAAATGCAGAGTGCTGCATACAGAGCAAAAAGAGACAGAAACACTCAGTGCATCATGAGAACCCCCCAGCAGTCTAAGTCTATATCAGCATAACTAAGGGATGGTTCAGGGTCACCTGATCCAGCCCTAACTATAAGCTTTAGCAAAAAGGAAAGTTTTAAGCCTAATCTTAAAAGTAGAGAGGGTGTCTGTCTCCCTGATCTGAATTGGGAGCTGGTTCCACAGGAGAGGAGCCTGAAAGCTGAAGGCTCTGCCTCCCATTCTACTCTTACAAACCCTAGGAACTACAAGTAAGCCTACAGTCTGAGAGCGAAGTGCTCTATTGGGGTGATATGGTACTATGAGGTCCCTAAGATAAGATGGGACCTGATTATTCAAAACCTTATAAGTAAGAAGAAGAATTTTAAATTCTATTCTAGAATTAACAGGAAGCCAATGAAGAGAGGCCAATATGGGTGAGATATGCTCTCTCTAGTCCCCGTTAGTACTCTAGCTGCAGCATTTTGAATTAACTGAAGGCTTTTCAGGGAACTTTTAGGACAACCTGATAATAATGAATTACAATAGTCCAGCCTAGAGGAAATAAATGCATGAATTAGTTTTTCAGCATCACTCTGAGACAAGACCTTTCTAATTTTAGAGATATTGCGTAAATGCAAAAAAAAGCAGTCCTACATATTTGTTTAATATGCGCTTTGAATGACATATCCTGATCAAAAATGACTCCAAGATTTCTCACAGTATTACTAGAGGTCAGGGTAATGCCATCCACAGTAAGGATCTGGTTAGACACCATGTTTCTAAGATTTGTGGGGCCAAGTACAATAACTTCAGTTTTATCTGAGTTTAAAAGCAGGAAATTAGAGGTCATCCATGTCTTTATGTCTGTAAGACAATCCTGCAGTTTAGCTAATTGGTGTGTGTCCTCTGGCTTCATGGATAGATAAAGCTGGGTATCATCTGCGTAACAATGAAAATTTAAGCAATGCCGTCTAATAATACTGCCTAAGGGAAGCATGTATAAAGTGAATAAAATTGGTCCTAGCACAGAACCTTGTGGAACTCCATAATTAACCTTAGTCTGTGAAGAAGATTCCCCATTTACATGAACAAATTGTAATCTATTAGATAAATATGATTCAAACCACCGCAGCGAGGTGCCTTTAATACCTATGGCATGCTCTAATCTCTGTAATAAAATTTTATGGTCAACAGTATCAAAAGCAGCACTGAGGTCTAACAGAACAAGCACAGAGATGAGTCCACTGTCTGAGGCCATAAGAAGATCATTTGTAACCTTCACTAATGCTGTTTCTGTACTATGATGAATTCTAAAACCTGACTGAAACTCTTCAAATAGACCATTCCTCTGCAGATGATCAGTTAGCTGTTTTACAACTACCCTTTCAAGAATTTTTGAGAGAAAAGGAAGGTTGGAGATTGGCCTATAATTAGCTAAGATAGCTGGGTCAAGTGATGGCTTTTTAAGTAATGGTTTAATTACTGCCACCTTAAAAGCCTGTGGTACATAGCCAACTAATAAAGATAGATTGATCATATTTAAGATCGAAGCATTAAATAATGGTAGGGCTTCCTTGAGCAGCCTGGTAGGAATGGGGTCTAATAGACATGTTGATGGTTTGGATGAAGTAACTAATGAAAATAACTCAGACAGAACAATCGGAGAGAAAGAGTCTAACCAAATACCGGCATCACTGAAAGCAGCCAAAGATAACGATACCTTTTTGGGATGGTTATGAGTAATTTTTTCTCTAATAGTTAAAATTTTATTAGCAAAGAAAGTCATGAAGTCATTACTAGTTAAAGTTAAAGGAATACTCGGCTCAATAGAGCTCTGACTCTGTCAGCCTGGCTACAGTGCTGAAAAGAAACCTGGGGTTGTTCTTATTTTCTTCAATTACTGATGAGTAGTAAGATGTCCTAGCTTTACGGAGGGCTTTTTTATAGAGCAACAGACTCTTTTTCCAGGCTAAGTGAAGATCTTCTAAATTAGTGAGACGCCATTTCCTCTCCAACTTACGGGTTATCTGCTTTAAGCTGCGAGTTATACCACAGAGTCAGGCACTTCTGATTTAAAGCTCTCTTTTTCAGAGGAGCTACAGCATCCAAAGTTGTCTTCAATGAGGATGTAAAATTATTGACGAGATACTCTATCTCACTTACAGAGTTTAGGTAGCTACCCTGCACTGTGTTGGTACAACCCCTGGCAAAAATTATGGAATCACCGGTCTCGGAGGATGTTCATTCTGTTTAATTTTGTAGAAAAAAAAGCAGATCACAGACATGACACAAAACTAAAGTCATTTCAAATGGCAACTTTCTGGCTTTAAGAAACACTATAAGAAATCAAGAAAAAAAGATTGTGGCAGTCAGTAACGGTTACTTTTTTAGACCAAGCAGAGGTAAAATATGGAATCACTCAATTCTGAGGAATAAATTATGGAATCACCCTGTAAATTACCATCCCCAAAACTAACACCTGCATCAAATCACATCTGCTCGTTGACATTAACCCTATGTCATGAAATTGACCCTATGTGTCTTTTTGCAAGGAATGTTTTCACAGTTTTTGCTCTATGGCAAGATGCATTATCTTCTTGAAAAATGATTTCATCATCCTTAAATATCAGAAAAGTGTCCAAAATATCAACGTAAACTTGTGCATTTATTGATGATGTAATAGCCATCTCCCCAGTGCCTTTACCTGACATGCAGCCCCATATCATCAATGACTGTGGAAATTTACATGTTGTCTTCAGGCAGTCATCTTTATAAATCTCATTGGAACGGCACCAAACAAAAGTTCCAGCATCATCACCTTGCCCAATGCAGATTCGAGATTCATCACTGAATATGACTTTCATCCAGTCATCCACAGTCCACGATTGCTTTTCATTAGCCCATTGTAACCTTGTTTTTTTCTGTTTAGGTGTTAATGATGGCTTTCGTTTAGCTTTTCTGTATGTAAATCCCATTTCCTTTAGGCGGTTTCTTACAGTTCGGTCACAGACGTTGACTCCAGTTTCCTCCCATTCGTTCCTCATTTGTTTTGTTGTGCATTTTCGATTTTTGAGACATATTGCTTTAAGTTTTCTGTCTTGACGCTTTGATGTCTTCCTTGGTCTACCAGTATGTTTGCCTTTAACAACCTTCCCATGTTGTTTGTATTTGGTCCAGAGTTTAGACACAGCTGACTGTGAACAACCAACATCTTTTGCAACATTGCGTGATGATTTACCCTCTTTTAAGAGTTTGATAATCCTCTCCTTTGTTTCAACTGACATCTCTCGTGTTGGAGCCATGATTCATGTCAGTCCACTTGGTGCAACAGCTCTCCAAGGTGTGATCACTCCTTTTTAGATGCAGACTAACAAGCAGATCTGATTTGATGCAGGTGTTAGTTTTGGGGATGAAAATTTACAGGGTGATTCCATAATTTATTCCTCAGAATTGAGTGAGTCCATATTTTTTTCCTCTGCTTAGTCTAAAAAAGTAACCGTTACTGACTGCCACAATTTTTTTTCTTGATTTCTTATAGTGTTTCTTAAAGCCAGAAAGTTGCCATTTGAAATGACTTTAGTTTTGTGTCATGTCTGTGATCTGCTTTTTTTCTACAAAATTAAACAACTGAATGAACATCCTCCAAGGCTGGTGATTCCATAATTTTTGCCAGGGGTTGTATATGGCATTAGAGAACATAAAGAAGGAATCATATCCTTAAACCTAGTTACAGCGCTTTCTGAAAGACTTCTAGTGTAATGAAACTTATTCCCCACTGCTGGGTAGTCCATCAGAGTAAATGTAAATTTTATTAAGAAATGATCAGACAAAAGGGAGTTTTCAGGGAATACTGTTAAGTCTTCAATTTCCATACCATAAGTCAGAACAAGATCTAAGATATGATTAAAGTGGTGGGTGGACTCATTTACATTTTGAGCAAAGCCAATTGAGTCTAATAATAGATTAAATGCAGTGTTGAGGCTGTCATTCTCAGCATCTGTATGGATGTTAAAATCGCCCACTATAATTATCTTATCTGAGCTAAGCACTAAGTCAGACAAAAGGTCTGAAAATTCACAGAGAAACTCACAGTAACGACCCAGGTGGACGATAGATAATAACAAATAAAACTGGATTTTGGGACTTCCAATTTGGATGGACAAGACTAAGAGTCAAGCTTTCAAATGAATTAAAGCTCTGTCTGGGTTTTTGATTAATTAATAAGCTGGAATGGAAAATTGCTGCTAATCCTCTGCCTCGGCCAGTGCTACGAGCATTCTGGCAGTTAGTGTGACTCGGGGGTGTTGACTCATTTAAACTAACATATTCATCCTGCTGTAACCAGGTTTCTGTAAGGCAGAATAAATCAATATGTTGATCAATTATTATATCATTTACTAACAGGGACTTAGAAGAGAGAGACCTAATGTTTAATAGACCATATTTAACTGTTTTAGTCTGTGGTGCAGTTGAAGGTGCTACATTATTTTTTCTTTTTGAATTTTTATGCTTAAATAGATTTTTGCTGGTTATTGGTGGTCTGGGAGCAGGCACCGTCTCTACGGGGTTGGGGTAATGAGGGGATGGCAGGGGGAGAGAAGCTGCAGAGAGGTGTGTAAGACTACAATTCTGCTTCCTGGTCCCAACCCTGGATAGTCACGGTTTGGAGGATTTAAGAAAATTGGCCAGATTTCTAGAAATGAGAGCTGCTCCATCCAAAGTGGGATGGATGCCATCTCTCCTAACAAGACCAGGTTTTCCCCAGAAGCTTTGCCAATTATCTATGAAGCCCACCTCATTTTTTGGACACCACTCAGACAGCCAGCAACTCAGGGATTACATGCGGCTAAACATGTCAATCCCGGTCCGATTGGGGAGGGGCCCAGAGAAAACTACAGAGTCCGACATTGTTTTTGCAAAGTTACACACCGATTCAATGTTAATTTTAGTGACCTCCGATTGGCGTAACCGGGTGTCATTACTGCCGATGTGAATTACAATCTTACCGAATTTACGCTTAGCCTTAGCCAGCAGTTTCGAATTTCCTTCAATGTCGCCTGCTCTGGCCCCCGGAAGACAACTGACTATGGTTGCTGGTGTCGCTAACTTCACATTTCTCAAAACAGAGTCGCCAATAACCAGAGTTTGATCCTCGGCGGGTGTGTCGTCGAGTGGAGAAAAATGGTTAGAAATGTGAACAGGTTGGCGGTGTACACTGGGCTTCTGTTTAGAGCTACGCTTCCTCCTCACAGTCACCCAGTCGGCCTGCTTTCCTGGCTGCTCGGGATCTGCCAGAGGGAAACTAACGGCGGCTAAGCTACCTTGGTCCGCACCGACTACAGGGGCCTGGCTAGCTGTAGAATTTTCCACGGTGCGGAGCCGAGTCTCCAATTCGCCCAGCCTGGCCTGGCCTCCAAAGCTACGAATAAGCTACACTTATTACAAGTACCATTACTGCTAAAGGAGGCCAAGGAATAACTAAACATTTCACACCCAGAGCAGAAAAGTGCAGGAGAGAGAGGAGAAGCCGCCATGCTAAACCGGCTAAGAGCTAGTAGCTGCACTAAGCTAGCGGATTCCTAAAAACACACAAAGTGAATAATGTGTAAATAATTTAGAGGTGATTCAGCAGAGGGAGTGCTTTAGTTAAGGCACGTGAAGATGTGACACAAATCATTATCTAGGTAACTAGATCAATCTAACTGTGCAGATTAAACAGCTAACAGATACAGCAAAACACCGCTGTGCTCCGGAACAGGAAGTGATACAATACCGCAGTGAGAGCCAACCACCAGTAGGTTCCCCAACGTTTGAACACGACAAACGTTGGGGAACTCAGCCAGACAGCCTAAACTCAAGGCAAATCATCAAGACTCAAGGACCACACGCTTACAGGGACTTACACTGAGAGCTCTTGACAATTTTGACAACAAACTACCCCTACAAAGAACAATGAAAGTATGCAGCCCGACTGATGTCTAATCTATCGAATTCCGAAATGTGTATTGTATTGTGCAACAATAATTTTATTCATTCCCATTTGCACTCTAACCCTTACATCCACCCTGTGTGTCTTGCTTCTGTACCAAAGGACAAAGCTCAGAGATCATACAAACTCTACCTCACACAATGCAACACATGTACAGTCCTGCCAACTTCTTAATGTCGATTTTATAAATGTGTGCCATCTGCCAGTACAGAGCTCATTAACTTTTTTAGCAGGAGCACTGTGTCCACTAACTAAAAATTTTAGGAGCACGAGTAGAAAATGTAAAGGATGCACCTTTGACCTACAACTACGGCTCTATCATTTCTCAAAACTCAACATGTCGTTGAACCTCTGATGCCTGATGCACATCACTTCCACCACCGAGTATATTTTTACACTGCAGATGTTCTTTCATACAACGCTCTCCTGCCGTTTGTGCTTTAAAACTCCATCAAAATCTCCAATAGATCGGATCATTTTTTCCAAATCAGCAAAAAAAAAAAAGAAAAAAAAAGGCTTCTCCCTTGCTGATCAATGTCTGAATGTCAATATCTCCCATAGCTTCTTGTGTGAGAGGGGTTAAGAAGAAACTGCACAATCAGAAACCCATAAAAGACAGCAATAATCTGTTGGAAAACAAATGCCACTGAATCATTTCTCCAAGAGGCTTATCAAATCTTTGTCCAAAATGTTTCTCCCCATTTGTCGGGGTGCATACACAGGACACAGTAAAACAACATAAAATATGTACAAACAATGGCAAACTTTAAATGTAGGCAAAATATTGAATGAAAATGAAAGAAGTTACAAATTCTCATTCAAAAAATAATAAATTGTGCAGCCACTGCCTAGGTTAATTACTGACAAACACAAAGAATCATCTATGTATTACCAATTTAGTCACAAGCTCAAAGGCAAAACAAGAAAAACTTTGGGGGGCACTGATGGAAGTGGTGTATCACAAACCCAAAGCCATCTCAGCGTCACAATAATTGGTCCAACAGACCGTTAATACCAAGTCTGGAATGGGAGAGACACTAAGATCAAAGAATGACGTCTTCAAATAAAGGTCACAGACAGAGGAGTCAGCCATCACCGTGCATCCTCTTCACTGTCACCATGGTCCTGACTGTCTCTGTCAGGGCCAGACCCCCTTCTAGTGGTTTCTGCACATCAACTCTGCAACTGTAAAGATATTTAGATACATCCTCAGACACACAGACAAAGAAGCAACACCCAATTTATAGGAACACCACAGCAAGCTTTCTTGAAAAGCTAAAAACCAAACATTGAAGACAGATTCCTGTGAGGTGCCATTCCACATGGAACTGGTTGCATTTACAAAAAACAATCTGACCAACAGCAGCAGAGATTCAAGATTTCCAGCAAAGATTTGTCACAAGGAATTTCTGTATTCATCTGTTCCCACAAATTTCAGATGAGCCTCTCCACTGCACTCTGTGCCTGCCATAGACTTGTACACTGCTCTCTACAAGTACTCGAATGACCACACATATTTATTTGTTTCTGCTACACATGGAAGATATTTGGGTTTGACATCAAAAGATGAATACGACAGGGCAGTTCACATTGTCAACTTTTGCTTCCAGGTGTTAACCCTCTGGCGTCCGATGGCATTTTTTGAACAGTTCACTTGCCTGGCATAAATGTTTTATTATTGCTGTTAACAGCTCTCCCTGCATCCCACAATCAAGTTTTATGTCTCTTTTTTCCAGGACAACCTGTATTTTCAGAATATATATGCTATAGTGATGTTTTATGTTTTAAGTGTAATAAAGGTTTACAATCAGAAATAAGGAAAAACTAAAGCGGAAATAATTTTCACACATTTATTCAAAACACACAGTAAACTATAATAAACAACTGTTTTGACACTTTATAAAGGTAATTTGAGGTGTTGTGTGAAAGACTGTACAACAAAAAGGTTCAAACTATAAACACAAATGCACATTTTGAATATATACAAAATGGTCTATACTATGGGTGCCAGGGGAGGGGAAAAAAAAAAAAAAAAAAAAATCGATTCACGTCCGAATCGCAATTCTTATTTATTACGATTCTGAATCGATCCAAAATGTCCAAAAATCAATTTTTAAAAGTCATTTTTTTAATAACATTTTCTTGCTTACTCGCTGTGTGTACTGTTTGTCAGGCAACGGCTTCCACACTATAGCGTCCCCGCGAGGGCAGGGTCCGGCACACTTCAAACATTCGTGAGCTGCAGCGTAGCATGGCAGATGAAGAGCTAATTCAGCCAGCACCGTCTTTGCTGAAGGCAAAATGTTTGGGCGCATTTTGGATTTTATTATTTTGCTGCGTAAGAAGGAGCTTGAGATGACTTATGCAGTGTGCAAAATCTGCAAAATGAAAGTCAAGTACTTCAGAAACAATTCAAATCCGCAAGCCCACATGCAACGCCATCACCCAGAGCTAAAAGTAGCACAGCAGCAGTACCTGCCGACTACTGACCAGCGTGTCGCTAAACTGCCAGCCAACTCTGAATGACCAAAGCAGATAAGTAAATTTACATCTAGAATCACTTGATTAACCTGTAAAGCTGCATTTTCTTAAACATTTTTTAAGTAATATAACTATTTCTCAGAGCTCTTTGAATCGAAAATCGATTCTGAATTGAATCTTCACCCCAAGAATTGGAATCGAATTGAATCGTGAGTTGTACGATTCACATTTTGTTTGTCTTCATCTCAAAGCAATTTCTGTCTGCTATTACACAAAGGTCACATCACAAACTTATACTTCTATGAAGTTGACTGTGTGTGTCTTCTCTCCTTCTCTGAAAGCAGCTTTCACAAGTCGAGGCCCATTTAGGCTCTGAGGAGCGCCCGCCCCCCCCTCGCTCCATTGATATGGTAAACAGAGCTTTACGTAGGAGCGAGAGAGCTTGCCACAGGCTTAAGCCCCTTTCACATTAGCGTATTCGTAGAGCTGCGTATTGCAGCATTGTGTTTCATTTAAATACGCCCGAAATGCGCGCGTACTCAGCCTTTTTCCATGTTCGTTTCATACTTGCGGCTGCGTGTGTTCGCTTTTTTAATGTGTGCACACAGTCGCGTGTACCTTGTCGCTATTTAAACCCAGTTCACTCCTGCCGGCTGTGCAGAACACATCACTGCACTTGGAAAACAGTGGAATCCATCATGAGAATTTTACAGTTGCATTACTGACACGATCAGGGCATCTTATGAGCGCACCAACATGCATCGAGTGCGCTTTTATTATAAAGTCACAGTTCCCTGTTCTGAGCCCACAGGTGCTGTGGGCTGTGTGATCATGTTCTCAGCTGATTCCTCTGGATGCAGTACTCAGTTTTTGGTTGTGTACAGGAGTGCCGTATTGCACAGACTTGCATGGAGTAACACTGTGCTGCGCAGACCTGCTTAAAACTGTGTCCAGCGCTCTACGCCGAAGAAAATGAAACATACGCCAATGTGAAAGGGGCTTTATCCAATAACATTCACAGGCAAACTAGTGGAGCAATCGTGATACTCGCACACTCTTTGTTTGAGCACATGAGATTGTGTGAGAGGCTCTCCGTCTGCTCACTTTCACTGATCGCTGTGCGTAATGGCGCATTGGAGCCAGCAGCCAGGGGGCTATTCAAACGGGCCAACTAGTAACACATCACTCCTAAAAACAATCTTTGGTGTATCACGTGAGGTAAATCTGCCCTACGATTGGATTTTGGAAAACCATGTGACAGTGAACCAATTCCGATTGGACACTCACATTGCGCATGTCATCACACAGCTGGTGGATGGCTGGGTCAAAAGTCCGCGGAGTTAACTTTTCAGCCAAAAAAAAAAAAAAAAAAAAGAGTATGTTTTTATCATATCATTAAAAAGTTATTTATAATTTAGTAAAACTTGGTCTCAGCCGTCGTAAACAACTGCGTCAGCCGCTGAGGGTTAACCTCCAAAACGTGAATCAGCTGCAAATCATGAATTATCCACAAACCGTTAATTGCAAAACGTGAATACTGAAAAGATATTTTGTCAGTATTCATGTTTGGCAATTAATAGTTTGCAGATAATTCATAATTTGCAGCTGATACACATTTTGGGGATTAACACCAGGTCTTGACAGAGATATGTTAAAGTAAACAACGTAACATAGCACTTTATGTATCACATGACAAATTTTTTTAGGTGTGCAGAAGTCTTGGTACATGTGACTAGCAGGTATTTTACGCGACCCAGGTGCTTCCCATCAGACTGTTTAAAGAGGGAGTTTTTTTTTTTTTAAGAATGGGGTGGTATGTGATCATCTCAGATTTTCCTGTTTTTTGTTTTGATGGAAGGTCTATGGGTAGATAGAAAAATCCTAATATTCCAAGTCCCTAAACCAAATGGGCTTTTGCTAGGGCCTCCAGAAGGGCCAATTTCCTGATTAACAACTCTTTTCTGACTATTATAATGCAGTAAGTTTACATAGGTAGTAAGTTTACAAATGAGTATTTGAATAGTTGTTTCTGTTTAACAAGACTTTTTTTGGCAAGCGTGTGTGTGTGTGTGTTGAATAAATTCATTCATTCAATTCATTCATAAAGTGGGTCACACATGTAACAAGTCTGTTTCGTCACCCATATTGTTCTAATGGCAATTATTTCCATCCTGATAATTATTGTACAATAATGGTCAGAAAAGTATTTGCAAGATATGTGCATCGCATGGAGAATTTTTTTACTCTTCCCATCACAGATTGACACCAATGAAAATGAAGCTGGGCAGTCATTGGCGTATTGAGATATTTCAACTTCAAAACCTAATTTTTTATGAAGTCCAACTTGGGCCTTTAAGAAAATTACCCCTTTAGAGGCCCAGTAAAAAAAAAACAAAAAAAAAACAATGGTTTAGGGACTTGGAATTCTAAGACTTTTCTATCCACCCATAAACCTTCCACCAAAAAATAAAAAAAAATATCAGGCAAATCTGAGGGGGTCTTATATCACTCTCTAATACTAATCTGTCTGAATCATAAAAAATAAAATCAGCTCATAAATATTTAACGCCCCTGATTGTCTGCTCACAAATTTAGCCTTAGTTTTCACCCATGCAGCCTGTAGGTATTCTTTAAAAGGAAAAAACAATATGTAGACCAGAGAGTTATTTATAAGAAAAAAGCAAAATGAACTAGTGGTGTACTAAACAGACACAGCTCATATCCACATTAACATGGCTCAGGCTAAAGCTGCTGATGACAGCTGAAAACCATGTGCAAAGCACACTGGCACATCTTCAGAAAGACCTCCGTCAACACTACAGCAGATCAATTTAATTTCCACTCTTAAGTGGCACACAGAAGTCATAATGTACATCACTGCCATCATGTGGTGAAGAGTGGACAATGCCTCAAATGTACACGTGGATACAGTCTTGATCTCCATAATGCAATTTTTTTATTACATGTAATGGACCTGACTGCAGCTAAATGTGTCATTTTTTAATATTCAGCTGTATTGCTGCTCACAAGGTATCGACTTCAGGGTTCTAGTCATCTTAATAGGATGGTTAAATGCAGAGGACAAATTTCAATTATGTATGCATATGTTCATGACAATAAAGGTTCTATACTGTTATATTAAAAGGGGCAGGGTAGAGCAAAAAATTGAGGACACATCATGCTGGGATTGTGATTCTGTTTCTGTTAAATAAATAAATAAATAAGTAAATAAATACAAAATGTGAGTAGACAAACAAAATGAAGCACTAGTGTTTATTGATCCTGCTATCTCTGGCAGTATGTTCATGTCAAACCATTTTAGTATCATACTGTTTACACAAAAATTCACCATGAACATACATGAAAGAGACTAGTGAGGGAACCCACAAGATGGACAACTCTGAAGACATTATTATACAAATAATGAATGTTTATGAGTTCAATGGAACGAATATTTCATTCAGTGAACAATGTGAATGTAATGTGGTAATTTTTGTCCCTTTGAAAGAATGAAAAAAACAATTTGTTTTATATAATGGCCAAACTAGATCATTGTCACTTGATATTTTATTAATTTATAAACAGAAAAGGGACTTACATTTTGGCGCTTTGACGTCAACAGTCCAACACAAACTTTAAATAGGAATAATGGCCAAACTAGATCATTGTCACTTGATATTTTATTAATTTATAAACAGAAAAGGGACTTACATTTTGGCGCTTTGACGTCAACAGTCCAATACAAACTTTAAATAGGAATAATAACCAAACTAGAACATTGTCACTTGATATTTTATTAATTTATAAACACAAAAGGGACTTACATTTTGGCGCTTTGACAACAGTCCAACACAAACTTTAAATAGGAGTCCAAAATTGTTGTCAACTTGCAAAAAACAATTCTCATGATGTAGTCTGTGACGCAGTGCACTGAGTTTGTGTACAGACTGCCGTCTGTTTTCCTCACTCCAGCAAAAAATAAAAATCACACCAGAAATTTGTACAGATTTTCATTCTAACTTCATTCTAAAGGACCTGTCACACCATGATGATTTAGCCAGAGTATGCCAACTGTATTACAAAACGCTGCCATAAGTCTAATTAAGTGAAGGGTAAGATTTTTATGAGTTAAGAGGACGTTGAAGCAAGCTGACGTTCGCTGATATACGAGGGCTGTCAATAAAGTAACGGTCCTTTTTATTTTTTTCAAAAACTATATGGATTTCATTCATATGTTTTTACATCAGACATGCTTGAACCCTCGTGCACATGCGTGAGTTTTTCCACGCCTGTCGGTGACGTCATTCGCCTGTGAGCACTCCTTGTGGGAGGAGTCGTCCAGCCCCTCGTCGGAATTCCTTTGTCTGAGAAGTTGCTGAGAGACTGGCGCGTTGTTTGATCAAAATTTTTTCTAAACCTGTGAGACATCGAAGTGGACACGGTTCGAAAAATTAAGCTGGTTTTCAGTGAAAATTTTAACAGCTGATGAGAGATTTTGAGGTGATTCTGTCGCTTTAAGGACTTCCCACGGTGCGAGACGTCGCTCAGCGCTCTCAGCCGCTGTCGTCAGCCTGTTCAAGCTGAAAACCTCCACATTTCAGGCTCTATTGATCCAGGACGTCGTGAGAGAACAGAGAAGTTTCAGAAGAAGTCGGTTTCAGCATGTTATCCGGATATTCCACTGTTAAAGGAGATTTTTTTAATGAAAGACGTGCGGACGGATCCGCGCGTCGGGACGCAGCCGAAAAACACCTCCGTGTTGATAACCATTTGTAAAATCCAGGCGGCTTTTGATGGCTTTCAGTGGAGTGAGTATATGAGAAATTGTTTAACAGGCAGGACATGTTCCAACTTGTCCTTAAGGCTTTCAACAGAGGTGTTTTTCCTGTGGCGGAGCGTCGCGGCGGCTGCGTCCCGACGCGCGGACCCGTCCGCACGTCTTTCATTAAAAAAATCTCCTTTAACAGTGGAATATCCGGATAAAATGCTGAAACCGACTTCTTCTGAAACTTCTCTGTTCTCTCACGACGTCCTGGATCAATAGAGCCTGAAATGTGGAGGTTTTCAGCTTGAACAGGCTGACGACGGCGGCTGAGAGCGCTGAGCGACGTCTCGCACCGTGGGAAGTCCTTAAAGCGACAGTATCACCTCAAAATCTCTCATCAGCCGTTAAAATTTTCACTGAAAACCAGCTTAATTTTCGAACCGTGTCCACTTCGATGTGTCTCACAGGCTTAGAAAAAATTTTGATCAAACAAAGCGCCAGTCTCTCAGCAACTTCTCAGACAAAGGAATTCCGACGAGGGGCTGGACGACTCCTCCGACAAGGAGTGCTCACAGGCGAATGACGTCACCGACAGGCGTGGAAAAACTCACGCATGCGCACGAGGGTTCAAGCATGTCTGACGTAAAAACATATGAATGAAATCCATATAGTTTTTGAAAAAAATAAAAAGGACCGTTACTTTATTGACAGCCCTCGTGCGTCCTCATACACTTGTCGCCACAACCATTCACGCACACAAGTGGCCAAAAGACAACGAATGCCCTCATTTGTTCCCCCTCTCGGCAGGTATCGACCAAATTCCAGTTGCCACACACGAACATCAAACACCGCTTGCTGGACACTTAGAAAAGGCAGGGTATTCGTGCTCCTGGTACAATAGTAGCGAGCAGGCAACCACCACCCCCCCCCCCACACACACACACACACACACACACACGCTGTGTGGAGTGTGTCGTCATTGTCCTTCCCCTTGTGTCGCACTCCCCCCCAACACAAATGGCTTGTGGAGGGTGTCACACCCCCCCCCCCACCACCAACACACACACCCACACACCATGAATCCAACATTGTCAGCTGTGGTTGGGGGACCCGGAGTCTGGTCGCTGTCCAGCACAGTGCACTGCTCAAACAGCTGACCGCTGTGTACTGCAACTCAGAAAACACGCAGTGCACGTGGCGGGCACTCACGCCCTCATGAGAACCGGCCAGCATCTGAGTGCGTCGCAGTGTGAAGCCGGCCTGGCCGGCTGATGTCACTTCCGCCATGTAAACTGTAGTTTACATGACAGACAGAAAGAGTGGAAATTAAAGAAAATAAATAGGGGTGAAGGCGTGAACTCATTCTTATGTGATCGCTTTGCTCTTACGCTTTGCTCCCGCATAGGTGTGCCCGCTGCATAAGGATTCAATTAAAATTGATCACGTTGATCGCTGACAGTAAGGATTCAAAGAGTCACATCCGAAAACTTAAATAGTCGGGAATCTTCTGCACTGACAAACTCCACATCACTGAATTGCAGCAGCTGGAGAAGAAAAAAGATCCCGAACCCACTCCAGATGATGAACGTTTATTAATGTTATTCATAAATGCAACAGCGAACTGTCTCTCTGCCTGCCGCCTCGCTCCTCTGCAGTCTTTTATACTAGCGCATAGGGCCTTCTGCTGGTGATAACCATTCACTATGCCCTTACCACTTTCAGAGACCACACAATCATGCTTCAAATGGTCGAAACTAAGCTGATTTTAATTTTTTTTTGGTTGAACTTATTAACTTGCATTTCAGATAACTCGTGGTCCGATTTTGTAGACCCTAACTTGCGCAAGTTAATGGGGCTCACCTGCATACACCTTAGGTTGTTTCTCCTACGAGAAAGGGAACTGTGAAAGGAAGAGCATGCAGTGTAAAACGTATATGCAGATCGAGTATGGACCTACAATAATGAACCACAGCAAATTTTGCTAAAGCACCTGGAGGTATTTATTTAAAATAAATACTGCAGACGCTAATGGTAGACATTGTACTGCTGTCCTTGCGTTCACAAGGTCTTTACTGCACAGTCGCCATTGCTTTAATGTTAAAATGGCTTAATTGGGAGTATAATTCAGAAAAGTATGTTGTCAATATTAGCTTTACAAATTTTTAAGTACTGCTGTCTGGAGTAGGGAAACTGAAAACAGTTCAAAGTGACAAATGTGTGCTGGATATGCAAACTGCATAGCACTTGGCAAGTCTGTAAAAGAAAAAAACAACCTTGGCGGCATACATAACATCAAACTCAAAATGGCCAGCAATATGATTATTTTATAATGACAAATTTGCCACTCAGCTACATCTTGTGACAGGGCTGAAGAGACAGTCAATGAGTCATGTAATGAGATGAAATGCAACTCAACTCTGAATGGAAAATGTAAAAAAGGGTACCAGAAGTGCTATGTAAATAGAGAATCAAGATGATCCTTAAATGCAACGTTTATAAGGCCGCAGTAAAACCAGCAATGATATATGGGCCTGAAACATGGGCAGTGAAGGGAGTGCAGGAGTTGAAGTTGGCTATAATGAGGATGTTGAGACAGCTGCATATAGTCACCAAGCTGTACAAAATAAGAAAAAGAAATACAACAGGAGAAGCAATATCTAAAAAAAAATTAAATGAAAATAAATGTTGGCAGTGGTGGGTTGAACATGTGACGAAAACAAATATCAATGACTGATGAGAATACACAAAAATATAGTGAAAGAAATAAAGGCCAAGGTGTAAGTGGACCAATACAAAGAATAAAAATTTGAAAGGAAAAGGGTTAAGTGGGGAGGAGTTACAGGATAAGACTAAGGACAAGGTTGATTAGACGTACTGACCTCTCAAAGAAATGGAAAGTGAAAAGACATTCTTTGCTATAATATTACACACTATAATGAAGTAAAGTACAACAATTAAATGATAAAATTCTCATTAAAGATTGCAAGTTATGAGTTCCTCCTGCGGCCAGGCTGATCAACCCTTACAGCACATAATTAACACTACAAAAACTGCTGGGAAAAAAAAAAAAAAATTATATACATACATATACACATATACATATACATACATATACACATATACATATACATACATATACACATATACATATACATACATATACACATATACATATATACATACATACATACATATACATACATACATACATATACATACATACATACATACATATACATACATACATACATACATATACATACATACATATACATACATACATATACATACATACATATACATACATACATATACATATACACACATACATATACACACATACATATACACACATACATATATATACATACATATATATACATACATACATATACATACATACATATATACACATACATATATACATACATACATATATATACATATATACATACATACATATATATACATATATACATACATACATATATATACATACATACATACATATATACATACATACATACATACATACATACATACATACATAACATACATACATACTAATACATACATACATACATCTATACATACATACATACATATATATATACATACATACATACATACATATATATATACATACATACATACATACATACATATATACATACATATATACATACATACATACATACATACATACATACATACATACATACATACATATATATATACATACATACATACATACATACATATATACATCATATATACATACATACATACATACATACATACATCATATATACATACATACAATATATACATATATACATACATACATATATACATACATACATATATACATACATACATATATATATACATACACACATATTATGGCTATATGCAAAAAAAAAAAAAAAAAGAAAATCTACTAATTAACTTCCTGAATGTATTAAAATTTTAAGGCAGTCATATTCTAACTTTTTCAACATTACTAAGCAGTCAATTTTTCATCCGAGGGTAAAAAGCTGCCAATTCATGGTCAAGGATGAAACATCCAGCACAGTCTTGACAGACAAATGGCAAATCATAGAGACAAAGGGAACAGGATCTGACTGTACCTGCTGAGGGCCCTCACCATTGACCATGGGTGGGGGTGGTGGTGAAGCCAGGATTGGGAGCTCAGGGCTGAGAAGCTGGCCGGACTCCAGAGGCGGGGTGTGGTCTGCCATATCACCCTCATTCACACCACTGCAGATACACTCCTGCACCACAAACAGTATGACACATTAAAGCAAATATTTGATTAATTCAGGAGTCAATTAACAAAAACTGTTTATTTTTTATAACTACCTGACTCACATATTATGGGGTAGGGTGAGTAGGGGGAACAAATCTGTGCTATTTTCCATTATGTTTCTGTTTCCACTTTGAAAATGCCAGCAAACTTTTTGTATCGTACTTAGTGCACTTGGTTTCAGTGTGGAAGGTTCGCGGTTCAAACCACACCCCCACCACATCTCTGTATGTAATGTGGAGTTGCGTCAGGAAGGGCATCCGGCGTAAAACGTGTGCCAATCCAACATGCAGAGCCACCGCGACCCCAAGTGCAAACAAGGGAGAAGCCAAAGCGATGTACATATTTTCTGGTCGAGATTATACATTTTAAAAGCTGTGAAAAATGTCAGCTACCTATTTTATAAACACTACCTGATCTAGAGCCTGTGGCTCTCCACGGGCAACATGATAGTCATTTTTATTCAAAATAAAGACCTACACAGGTTGCGGAAACAAAATAAAAAATAGTAACAGGTTAATTGATAATGGAGGAAAGAGTTCCCTGTGGCCCTAATTATATGCTATGAAAATGAGAAAACTCAACATTTCATTTTCAAAACCAGTTTTTTACAGAAATGTCATTAAGAAATATCAACAAGCCTGGCTTATTACATCATTTTCACACTATAATCTGTCAGGTTAGCAGCACGCAATTTTTCATATTTTTCCGGGTGGTGATGGTGGCCCTAACAACACAGGACCTGCAGGAAGCACCGCGTCAGAGGAAAGGTCAAACAACTTTAAAGAAGTCGCAGTCTGGTTCACACCACAGTTTAAACGTCACCGTTAGGTACAAGTTCGGTTTTTGAAAATTCTTCAAATCTTTGTACAGTATCTGTAATCTGTGAGCAGGAGGGATCTGCCATCAGGCACTCAAACATTTACAAACTGGATTACATTTCTTGTCATTCACTTTGATGAATTTACTGTGCAGTGCATTAAGTGTTTTGCTTTTTTTAATGTTGTGCAACGTGTCAAGCGAGACTGCCTTCAATATTTTTTTCCCATTTTAAGTTTACTTGATTTTTGCGCAAATGATGGCATCTCATAAATCTCCACTCTGTACCGATTTGGAATCATTGTACACAGTGTCTATTTGGCAGCCATCTCATCCATGAAACTTTACACAGGCATTGTCTATCTTAACTTGAATGATTGAACAGACACGAGGGGACAGTGATTCAACACAAATGCGGATCAGTACACTTTTACTTTTAGGTTCATATTTCAGAAGAAAAGGTAAATTAACCAATTCCATTTATGCTTCCAAAGTGTCTGGGTGGAATAACGCGGTCGCTTGCTTCAACTGGCAAGAGGAACACAGTCTGGATAGGACACACTGACAAACCCTGTTTGATGTCCCTCATCCTTGTCCCTCAGTGCTTTCTCTGCTTACCCCAACAATTACTTAAGAAACAACAGAATCAAGGTTAGCCTCTTAGCTTTCAGTTTGTTTGGTAACTTGAGGATGCAGGCATGTTCAGACTTAATCTGTCCCGCCCTGGTCACGTCAGGTCTTGCACTCCGCCTCTTTACCCACTTATGGGCTGAGTGTAACGTAGGCAAACCAAGCACACCCAACAACAGTTGGCAGTGCTTATTCATTATTCCACTAAAAAAATAAATAATACTCCTGCTTTTCCAGGGATGCTGTCTGTTACAATAAAAATTTTAGTGCAGTCTACATTCAGCAATCCAACAGCAAAATAAATGAAAATCTAAAACTGAAGTCACTTTTAGGAGTAGTAAAAGTGTAACCTCAAATCTTGCAGTGCAACAAAACATCTTACAGCAAAATATGTGGCGTTATACAACCCCTGGCAATAATTATGGAATCACCAGCCTCGGAGGATGTTCATTCAGTTGTTTAATTTTGTAGAAAAAAAGCAGATCACAGACATGACACAAAACTAAAGTCATTTCAAATGGCAACTTTCTGGCTTTAAGAAACACTATAAGAAATCAGGAAAAAAAAAATTGTGGCAGTCAGTAATGGTTACTTTTTTAGACCAAGCAGAGGGAAAAAAATATGGACTCACTCAATTCTGAGGAATAAATTATGGAATCACCCTGTAAATTTTCATCCCCAAAACTAACACCTGCATCAAATCAGATCTGCTCATTAGTCTGCATCTAAAAAGGAGTGAACACACCTTTGAGAGCTGTTGCACCAAGTGGACTGACATGAATCATGGCTCCAACACGAGAGATGTCAATTGAAACAAAGGAGAGGATTATCAAACTCTTAAAAGAGGGTAAATCATCACGCAATGTTGCAAAAGATGTTGGTTGTTCAAGATTTTCAATTGGATTAAGATCCAAACTATTTGCAGGTCATGACATTGACCCTATGTGAATTTTTGCAAGGAATGTTTTCATAGTTTTTGCTCTATGGCAAGATGCATTATCATCTTGAAAAATGATATCATCCCCAAACATCCTTTCAATTGATGGGATAAGAAAAGTGTCCAAAATATCAACGTAAACTTGTGCATTTATTGATGATGTAATGACAGCCATCTCCCCAGTGCCTTTACCTGACATGCAGCCCCATATCATCAATGACTGTGGAAATTTACATGTTCTCTTCAGGCAGTCATCTTTATAAATCTCATTGGAACGGCACCAAACAAAAGTTCCAGCATCATCACCTTGCCCAATGCAGATTTGAGATTCATCACTGAATATGACTTTCATGCAGTCATCCACAGTCCACGATTGCTTTTCTTTAGCCCATTGTAACCTTGTTTTTTTCTGTTTAGATGTTAATGATGACTTTCGTTTAGCTTTTCTGTATGTAAATCCCATTTCCTTTAGGCAGTTTCTTAAGGGGCTTTCACATTGGCGTATTCGTACAGCTGCTCATTACAGCGTATCGTCTACGCTGTAATGAGCAGCTCTCCGCCCACTTCACGTGGAGTTTTTTTCTCCATACGTAGTAGTATGTTGAGGTCTACGCGCGTAGGACGGAAGAAATTAAACCTGTTTAATTTTCTTCGGCGTACAGCACAGCATGGATCCTCCACGGGAGTCCACGCAGCGCCGTGCTACTGTCCGCTATCGTGAGCCCGCCCACGCTGCAATACAGACTGTGCGCAACTTCACATCTGCCTGTTGTTCTTCTGGAGCTATAAATACTGCGAGATCGTTGCTTCACTATATTGGACGAGGACTGTTTCAGTGTCACATTATTTCATAAAATCTCTCTCTCTCTCTCTCTCTCTCTCTCTCTCTCTCTCTCTCTCTCTCTCTCTCTCTCACAGAGAGAGAGGGAGAGCGAGCATGCACGCGCAAGAGAGCACTGTTATAAGGAGACTCAGATTCCTCTAAATAAAATCTCTCTTGCTCAGAGAGAGACAGATTTTAAATAGTCACAGCTTTGATTATAGAGAGAGAGAAAGAGAGAGAGAGGTTTTATTCAGATGAGTGAGTCTCCTTAAGGCTCATAAAGGCGCTCTCTCGTGCGCTCGCGCTCTCCCTCTCATAAACGCCACTCGCTGCATGTCGGTGCGCTCATCAAACACCCTGATCGATCAGTCTGATCAAAGTAGAAAAGAGCTGTGACTCTAAAATAAACTCGCACTCGCTGCATAAAAAAAATAAATAATAATGTTAAATGACTCTGTTAAGCCGCACCACACCATGCAGTAGAGAACAGGGCGCACTTCCACTGTGTGCACACATGAACACACACACACACTCAGTGTCGCATCATTTCATAAAACTGCTCTCTCTCTCACACACACACACACACTCAGTGTCGCATCATTTCATAAAACTGCTCTCTCTCACACACACACACACACTCAGTGTCGCATCATTTCATAAAACTGCTCTCTCTCACACACACACACACACTCAGTGTCGCATCATTTCATAAAACTGCTCTCTCTCTCACACACACACACACACTCAGTGTCGCATCATTTCATAAAACTGCTCTCTCTCTCACACACACACACACACTCAGTGTCGCATCATTTCATAAAACTGCTCTCTCTCTCACACACACACACACTCAGTGTCGCATCATTTCATAAAACTGCTCTCTCTCTCACACACACACACACTCAGTGTCGCATCATTTCATAAAACTGCTCTCTCTCTCACACACACACACACACACTCAGTGTCGCATCATTTCATAAAACTGCTCTCTCTCTCACACACACACACTCAGTGTCGCATCATTTCATAAAACTGCTCTCTCTCACACACACACACACACACTCAGTGTCGCATCATTTCATAAAACTGCTCTCTCTCTCACACACACACACACACACACACACTCAGTGTCGCATCATTTCATAAAACTGCTCTCTCTCTCACACACACACACACACACACTCAGTGTCGCATCATTTCATAAAACTGCTCTCTCTCTCACACACACACACACACACACACACTCAGTGTCGCATCATTTCATAAAACTGCTCTCTCTCTCACACACACACACACTCAGTGTCGCATCATTTCATAAAACTGCTCTCTCTCACACACACACACACACACACACTCAGTGTCGCATCATTTCATAAAACTGCTCTCTCTCTCACACACACACACACACACACACTCAGTGTCGCATCATTTCATAAAACTGCTCTCTCTCTCACACACACACACACACACACACTCAGTGTCGCATCATTTCATAAAACTGCTCTCTCTCACACACACACACACACACACACACTCAGTGTCGCATCATTTCATAAAACTGCTCTCTCTCACACACACACACACACACACACTCAGTGTCGCATCATTTCATAAAACTGCTCTCTCTCTCACACACACACACACACTCAGTGTCGCATCATTTCATAAAACTGCTCTCTCTCTCACACACACACACCTCAGTGTCGCATCATTTCATAAAACTGCTCTCTCTCTCACACACACACACTCAGTGTCGCATCATTTCATAAAACTGCTCTCTCTCACACACACACACTCAGTGTCGCATCATTTCATAAAACTGCTCTCTCTCTCACACACACACACTCAGTGTCGCATCATTTCATAAAACTGCTCTCTCACACACACACACTCAGTGTCGCATCATTTCATAAAACTGCTCTCTCACACACACACACTCAGTGTCGCATCATTTCATAAAACTGCTCTCTCTCTCACACACACACAGAGACATATCTATCTATCTATCTATCTATATATATATATATATATATATATATATATATATATATATATATATCGGTTTTATTTTATTTTAGCAGTCTGATAGAGGAGAGAGACCGCTCACATGAACACACGTGAAAACACTCATGATAAAATCCCACTGATTTTCAAGCGCAGCTGTCTGAGAACTGAAAAAGGGGAAGTGGCTTTTTTTGCGGCAAACGATACACGTGCTGTGCACACATAAACACGCAGCTATACGAACGGAATGAACACTCGAGGTACGCGCGCACTCCGGGCATATTAAAATAGCCACACACGCCGCAATACGCAGCTCTACTAACGGAATGCACAACGGAAAAAACCGAGCACGCACGTATTTGGGGCATATTTCAGTGACTCACAACTCCGCAATGAGCAGCTGTACGAATACGCCACTGTGAAAGCCTCTTTACAGTTCGGTCACAGACGTTGACTCCAGTTTCCTCCCATTCGTTCCTCATTTGTTTTGTTGTGCATTTTCAATTTTTGAGACATATTGCTTTAAGTTTCCTGTCTTGATGCTTTGATGTCTTCCTTGGTCTACCAGTATATTTGCCTTTAACAACCTTCCCATGTTGTTTGTATTTGGTCCAGAGTTTAGACACAGCTGACTGTGAACAACCAACATCTTTTGCAACATTGCGTGATGATTTACCCTCTTTTAAGAGTTTGATAATCCTCTCCTTTGTTTCAATTGACATCTCTCGTGTTGGAGCCATGATTCATGTCAGTCCACTTGGTGCAACAGCTCTCCAAGGTGTGATCACTCCTTTTTAGATGCAGACTAATGAGCAGATCTGATTTGATGCAGGTGTTAGTTTTGGGAATGAAAATTTACAGGGTGATTCCATAATTTATTCCTCAGAATTGAGTGAGTCCATATTTTTTTCCCTCTGCTTGGTCTAAAAAGTAACCATTACTGACTGCCACAATTTTTTTTCCTGATTTCTTATAGTGTTTCTTAAAGCCAGAAAGTTGCCATTTGAAATGACTTTAGTTTTGTGTCATGTCTGTGATCTGCTTTTTTCTACAAAATTAAAGAACTGAATGAACATCCTCCGAGGCCGGTGATTCCATAATTTTTGCCAGGGGTTGTATATGCGGTGTATATTGTAGCTTTAATCTGTATCGGGTAAACTTGCGTCACCTACCCATGGTGGGCACAGCGAACCGCTAATCCACTAACTGAAAAGTTAACTTTTATAACGGTAAACCAATAAACCGCAAAAAATAAATAAATAAAAAAATAAATAAATAAATTAGCAGAAGGTTCAAAGTTACTTTATTTGTACCAAAAGGTAAATTTGTTTTGGCAGTGAGTCACACCATTCATAACAATCACGTAACACATAAAAACCGATAATACCCTAAATATAATTAAAAATATAAAAATACAATAAAAATATAAAAATACAATATAAAAAAATATAAGAATACAATACCAATAAAGCAGTGCAAGTACAGGCCAATAGCATGGCGCCAGAACAAAAGTCACAGAGCGTGTGCCATCTCAAAGCAAAAAAGCGGATAAATTAATTAAATATACAATCAAGGTCGTCTGTTAAGTACACTAATAGCAGCAGGAATAAAAGTGCTCTTACAGTGCTTAGTTCTACAAAAAGGAACTTTATACCTCCGTCCTGAAGGGAGCAGTTCAAACTGATCAAAAAGAGGATGTGAGGCGTCCTTTAGAACTGCCTCAACCAATCTCTGGACCTGCCTCATGTACAGAGAGGTTGGATACAGCTGAGTCTCTCCACCAATGATTTTGCTCGCCCATTTTACAATCTGATTCAGACTGTTTTTATTTTTAACTGACAAATTTCCAAACCATGACACCAAACAAAAAGATAAAACAGATTCGATATAACAACGATAAAACATTGTTAACAAAGATTTGTCAATGTGAAAGGATGCCAGTTTTCTAAGACAGAACAAGCGCTGGTGACCTTTTTTACACACCACTTCACAATTTGACTCAAAAGTGAGTTTGTCATCAATAACAGTACCCAGATATTTATAGGTGCTCACAATTTCTACGGCCTGACCTTTTAGGAGAGTTACTCCATGTTTGTGGGAGCCCTTCCTAAAGTCAATGACCATGTCTTTAGTCTTCAATACATTCATCTGTAGAAAAGACTTCTCGCACCAATCCAAGAAATCATCAACCACAGGGCCGTGGCCAACCTCACTGTCCTGAAGCAAACTGACAATAACAGTGTCATCTGCATACTTAAGAATAGTCCTCCCCTCCCTCCAACTTCTGCAGAGATCAGTGTATAAAATATACAAAAGTGGAGAGATAGCACTACCTTGTGGTGTCCCAATGGAGGACTGGGTCTGCTCAGACAAGACCCCATTCACTCTCACTTTTTGTGTCCTGTTAGTGAGGAAGCTCAGAATCCAGCCCACAAGATTACAACTTAGATTAAAATGATCTAAAAGTCTTGAGGCTAAAATGTGCGGCTGAATTGTGTTAAAAGCAGACGAAAAGTCAACAAATAAAAGTCTGACATGCGCACCTTTCCCTTCAAGGTGACTAAAAAGCAAATTCATTAAAGTGACTGTGGCATCCTCAACCCCTCTATTTGGCCTATAGGCAAATTGCATAGGGTCCAATTTGGCACCAACTTGATTAATAATTTCTGTTCTCACCAGTTTCTCAAAGGTTTTCATGACAATGGACGTCAAAGCTATAGGCCTAAAGTCATTTAGAACCTTTGGAGTACAATTTTTGGTGGCAGGGACAACAACAGCGTCTTTCCACACATTTGGCACAGTTTGCATTTCCAGAGACATATTGAAAATATTTGCTTGCTTGCCTCTACTGGTGGTTGGCTCTCACTGCGGTATTGTATCACTTCCTGTTCCGGAGCACAGCGGTGTTTTTCTGTATCTGTTAGCTGTTTAATCTGCGCAGTTAGATTGATCTAGTTATCTAGATTACGATTTGTTTCCCAGTGTAATCTTTACGTGCCTTAACTAAAGCACTCATTCTGCTGAATCACCTCTAAATTATTTACACATTATTCACTTTGCGTGTTTTTAGGAATCCGCTAGCTTAGCGTAGCTACTAGCTCTTAGCCGATTTAGCATGGCGGCTTCTCCTGTCTCTCCCGCACTTTTCTGCTCTGGGTGTGAAATGTTTAGTTATTCCTCGGCCTCCTTTAGCAGTAATGGTACTTGTAATAAGTGTAGCTTATTCGTAGCTTTGGAGGCCAGGCTGGGCGAATTGGAGACTCGGCTCCGCACCGTGGAAATTCTACAGCTAGCCAGGCCCCTGTAGTCGGTGCGGACCAAGGTAGCTTAGCCGCCGTTAGTTCCCCTCTGGCAGATCCCGAGCAGCCGGGAAAGCAGGCTGACTGGGTGACTGTGAGGAGGAAGCGTAGCCCTAAACAGAAGCCCCGTGTACACCGCCAACCCGTTCACATTTCTAACCGTTTTTCCCCACTCGACGACACACCCGCCGAGGATCAAACTCTGGTTATTGGCGACTCTGTTTTGAGAAATGTGAAGTTAGCGACACCAGCAACCATAGTCAATTGTCTTCCGGGGGCCAGAGCAGGCGACATTGAAGGAAATTTGAAACTGCTGGTTAAGGCTAAGCGTAAATTTGGTAAGATTGTAATTCACGTCGGCAGTAATGACACCCGGTTACGCCAATCGGAGGTCACTAAAATTAACATTAAATCGGTGTGTAACTTTGCAAAAACAATGTCGGACTCTGTAGTTTTCTCTGGGCCCCTCCCCAATCAGACCGGGAGTGACATGTTTAGCCGCATGTTCTCCTTGAATTGCTGGCTGTCTGAGTGGTGTCCAAAAAATGAGGTGGGCTTCATAGATAATTGGCAAAGCTTCTGGGGAAAACCTGGTCTTGTTAGGAGAGACGGCATCCATCCCACTTTGGATGGAGCAGCTCTCATTTCTAGAAATCTGGCTAATTTTCTTAAATCCTCCAAACCGTGACTATCCAGGGTTGGGACCAGGAAGCAGAGTTGTAGTCTTACACACCTCTCTGCAGCTTCTCTCCCCCTGCCATCCCCTCATTACCCCATCCCCGTAGAGACGGTGCCTGCTCCCAGACTACCAATAACCAGCAAAAATCTATTTAAGCATAAAAATTCAAAAAGAAAAAATAATATAGCACCTTCTACTGCACCACAGACTAAAACAGTTAAATGTGGTCTATTAAACATTAGGTCTCTCTCTTCTAAGTCCCTGTTGGTAAATGATATAATAATTGATCAACATATTGATTTATTCTGCCTAACAGAAACCTGGTTACAGCAGGATGAATATGTTAGTTTAAATGAGTCAACACCCCCGAGTCACACTAACTGTCAGAATGCTCGTAGCACGGGCCGGGGCGGTGGATTAGCAGCAATCTTCCATTCCAGCTTATTAATTAATCAAAAACCCAGACAGAGCTTTAATTCATTTGAAAGCTTGTCTCTTAGTCTTGTCCATCCAAATTGGAAGTCCCAAAAACCAGTTTTATTTGTTATTATCTATCGTCCACCTGGTCGTTACTGTGAGTTTCTCTGTGAATTTTCAGACCTTTTGTCTGACTTAGTGCTTAGCTCAGATAAGATAATTATAGTGGGCGATTTTAACATCCACACAGATGCTGAGAATGACAGCCTCAACACTGCATTTAATCTATTATTAGACTCTATTGGCTTTGCTCAAAAAGTAAATGAGTCCACCCACCACTTTAATCATATCTTAGATCTTGTTCTGACTTATGGTATAGAAATAGAAGACTTAACAGTATTCCCTGAAAACTCCCTTCTGTCTGATCATTTTTTAATAACATTTACATTTACTCTGATGGACTACCCAGCAGTAGGGAATAAGTTTCATTACACTAGAAGTCTTTCAGAAAGCGCTGTAACTAGGTTTAAGGATATGATTCCTTCTTTATGTTCTCTAATGCCATATAACAACACAGTGCAGAGTAGCTACCTAAACTCTGTAAGGGAGATAGAGTATCTCGTCAATAGTTTTACATCCTCATTGAAGACAACTTTGGATGCTGTAGCTCCTCTGAAAAAGAGAGCTTTAAATCAGAAGTGTTTGACTCCATGGTATAACTCTCAAACTCGTAGCTTAAAGCAGATAACCCGTAAGTTGGAGAGGAAATGGCGTCTCACTAATTTAGAAGATCTTCACTTAGCCTGGAAAAAGAGTCTGTTGCTCTATAAAAAAAGCCCTCCGTAAAGCTAGGACATCTTTCTACTCATCACTAATTGAAGAAAATAAGAACAACCCCAGGTTTCTTTTCAGCACTGTAGCCAGGCTGACAAAGAGTCAGAGCTCTATTGAGCTGAGTATTCCATTATCTTTAACTAGTAATGAGTTCATGACTTTCTTTGCTAACAAAATTTTAACTATTAGAGAAAAAATTACTCATAACCATCCCAAAGACGTATCGTTATCTTTGGCTGCTTCAGTGATGCCGGTATTTGGTTAGACTCTTTCTCTCCGATTGTTCTGTCTGAGTTATTTTCATTAGTTACTTCATCCAAACCATCAACATGTTTATTAGACCCCATTCCTACCAGGCTGCTCAAGGAAGCCCTACCATTATTTAATGCTTCGATCTTAAATATGATCAATCTATCTTTGTTAGTTGGCTATGTACCACAGGCTTTTAAGGTGGCAGTAATTAAACCATTACTTAAAAAGCCATCACTTGACCCAGCTATCTTAGCTAATTATAGGCCAATCTCCAACCTTCCTTTTCTCTCAAAAATTCTTGAAAGGGTAGTTGTAAAACAGCTAACTGATCATCTGCAGAGGAATGGTCTATTTGAAGAGTTTCAGTCAGGTTTTAGAATTCATCATAGTACAGAAACAGCATTAGTGAAGGTTACAAATGATCTTCTTATGGCCTCGGACAGTGGACTCATCTCTGTGCTTGTTCTGTTAGACCTCAGTGCTGCTTTTGATACTGTTGACCATAAAATTTTATTACAGAGATTAGAGCATGCCATAGGTATTAAAGGCACTGCGCTGCGGTGGTTTGAATCATATTTGTCTAATAGATTACAATTTGTTCATGTAAATGGGGAATCTTCTTCACAGACTAAAGTTAATTATGGAGTTCCACAAGGTTCTGTGCTAGGACCAATTTTATTCACTTTATATATGCTTCCCTTAGGCAGTATTATTAGACGGTATTGCTTAAATTTTCATTGTTACGCAGATGATACCCAGCTTTATCTATCCATGAAGCCAGAGGACACACACCAATTAGCTAAACTGCAGGATTGTCTTACAGACATAAAGACATGGTTGACCTCTAATTTCCTGCTTTTAAACTCAGATAAAACTGAAGTTATTGTTCTTGGCCCCACAAATCTTAGAAACATGGTGTCTAACCAGATCCTTACTCTGGATGGCATTACCCTGACCTCTAGTAATACTGTGAGAAATCTTGGAGTCATTTTTGATCAGGATATGTCATTCAAAGCGCATATTAAACAAATATGTAGGACTGCTTTTTTGCATTTACGCAATATCTCTAAAATCAGAAAGGTCTTGTCTCAGAGTGATGCTGAAAAACTAATTCATGCATTTATTTCCTCTAGGCTGGACTATTGTAATTCATTATTATCAGGTTGTCCTAAAAGTTCCCTAAAAAGCCTTCAGTTAATTCAAAATGCTGCAGCTAGAGTGCTGACGGGGACTAGAAGGAGAGAGCATATCTCACCCATATTGGCCTCTCTTCATTGGCTTCCTGTTAATTCTAGAATAGAATTTAAAATTCTTCTTCTTACTTATAAGGTTTTGAATAATCAGGTCCCATCTTATCTTAGGGACCTCGTAGTACCATATCACCCCAATAGAGCGCTTCGCTCTCAGACTGCAGGCTTACTTGTAGTTCCTAGGGTTTGGAAGAGTAGAATGGGAGGCAGAGCCTTCAGCTTTCAGGCTCCTCTCCTGTGGAACCAGCTCCCAATTCAGATCAGGGAGACAGACACCCTCTCTACTTTTAAGATTAGGCTTAAAACTTTCCTTTTTGCTAAAGCTTATAGTTAGGGCTGGATCAGGTGACCCTGAACCATCCCTTAGTTATGCTGCTATAGACGTAGACTGCTGGGGGGTTCCCATGATGCACTGTTTCTTTCTCTTTTTGCTCTGTATGCACCACTCTGCATTTAATCATTAGTGATCGATCTCTGCTCCCCTCCACAGCATGTCTTTTTCCTGGTTCTCTCCCTCAGCCCCAACCAGTCCCAGCAGAAGACTGCCCCTCCCTGAGCCTGGTTCTGCTGGAGGTTTCTTCCTGTTAAAAGGGAGTTTTTCCTTCCCACTGTAGCCAAGTGCTTGCTCACAGGGGGTCGTTTTGACCGTTGGGGTTTTACATCATTATTGTATGGCCTTGCCTTACAATATAAAGCGCCTTGGGGCAACTGTTTGTTGTGATTTGGCGCTATATAAAAAAAAAATTGATTGAAATTGATTGAAAATAAATTGGAAAATAGGACTCAGCTCTTTAGCACAGTTTTTTAAGAGGCGACTGCAAACATTATCAGGGCCCTGACATTTTGATTTGAGGGCACAAAAAGATTTTTCTACCTCTTTTGAGAAATAAAAAAGTGCTGACTGTCTTTCACTTTATGCTTTATTTCCTTAATCTCTGAACTGTGATCTGAGATATCAAACCTTGTGTAAAAAGTATTCAGAGCATTAGCAAATTCAACATCTGTCTGATAGTTCTTCAGCAAGGTGATGGATCTGGACTTGGGCTCCTGAAGCCCAGCTATCGTTTTCATACACGACCAAGCAGATCCAAAATTTTTATTTGCCATCTTTTCCTCTATTTTCCCTGCATAATTTCTCTTAGCCTTTTCCAGCACTATTTTCACTTCTTTAGTAGCATTGCATAATTCCGTAACTGACCCCGATCTGTGAGCCTCTCTCTTAGATTGTAAACTGATTCTCACAGACTTTGTAACCCAGGGTTTGTTGTTAGGATATATTTTCACTTTTTTAGTAGGAATCAACATATCCCTACAATACACCACATAAGAGCAGATCACATCCGCCAGTTCATCCAGGTTATCGCCACATGCCTCTATAAATATGTCCCAGTCCGTACATTCATAGCACTCCTGAAGGCAAAGCACTGCATCACTGTTCCAGTCCTTAAATTCTCTTGTGGAGTCCTTCACCCTCTTAAGCAGAGACTTATAATAGGGCAGCAAATGCACAAAATAGTGATCCCCAAAACCAAGAGGAGGCAAGGACACAGACTTATAAGCCTCCTTAACAGACCCGTAACAGAGATCAATAGTTTTATCCCGCCTGGTAGGGCAGGTAACATACTGATACATATTGGGGAGAGTCTTATCCAAGGACACATGATTGAAGTCGCCAAGTAAGAAGATTGGAGTGTCAGGTGAGTGAGACATCAATTTCTGCACCACATCAAAGATGGCAGAACAGGCAGAGTTGGCATTAGCTCTCGGATGTATGTAAACCACAGTGATGAAAAGCTGTGGGAATTCACGGGGCAGATAATAGGGGCGAAGTGACACTGTAAGAAGTTCTATGTCTGGCGTGCAAACACGCTCTCTAACAGTTACAGACTTAGGGTTACAGTATCGCTCATTGACGTACAAACACACGCCGCCCCCCTGAGATTTCCCCGTCACCTCTACATCTCGGTCCAACCGGAAAGGAGCTCCAAAGCCGTCAATCATCAGGTCATCATTCCTGTCCCGATCCGTAAGCCACGTCTCAGTCAGTGCTATGATGCCACAGTTGCTGTAATCCTTTAAATAACGAACACTGCTCTGTAATTCGTTCAGTTTGTTCCGTATGGACTGCGAATTACCTAAAATAATAGGAGGCAGCGGAACACGGCCAAGCCCTCATTTCTTCAGGCGCAGACGCACACCTCCTCTTTTTCCTCACTTTCGTTTCCCACCTTTACTTCCCACCACATCAGGTTTTACGGAGCCCGAACGTAGTACCATCCAGGAGGTGTGCTCCGCAATCTCAGATACTCCAAAACGCACTCCAAAGTTAAGCTGGAGCAATTCATTACGGCTGTACTGCAGTCGGTAATAACCGACTTTACCTCGCAGTACAGCAAAGACCAGACAAAACAAGAGAGTCCAAATACTTAAACGTTTAAGGACCATTTTAGCTGCACATTGCACTGCGCACCATATAAACCCTTAAAACAATAAAATAAAACTATAAAAACACCAAACATTAAAAGCAATACAAACTTTCACCCACTGCCGAGTCGCAGCGTACACGTGCGCCACCGGAACCGGAATCAATCGCCAGGCAATTTTCCCAGTGTGAAAACACTGGGAAGAGAGAAAGAGAGTAGGTGTCTCTGACTGGGGGGGTGTTGAACAAAGCGTAAAGCCCCGTTTACACATAGACGGTAAACTCTCCCGGAAGCATCCCGGCAGAGATTTTGCCCCCTCCGGGCCGTTTTAGGAATCAAACGCCGTAGTTAACACCGGCGCACGGGGGCGTGGTTTGGTTCCGGCTTCACCGGGAATCGTCGAAAAAATTATTCTACATGTCGAATAATTCCGGGAGCGCTCCCGGAGAAGTGGCCTGACGACGGAGACAACGCAAACAATGGCGTTTGATACGTTTTAATCACCGTGTCATCCCGCCCCTTCCTGTAGTGCCGCAGTTTACACCGCCGTAATTGGCGGCCGGCGTTGTATCCCTAACCAACGGCGTGTAAAACGCCGATAGAGCCCATATCAGCGTCCTCAAAGGTGTTTTAACCAGCGACAGAGGCAGACAAAACGGCGGCGCTAGTGGACAGTACGCTGTTCTAAACGCCACCTCCCGTTAACGGCATTCCAAACGGCCGATAGGCGGCGGTCAATATAAAAATGCTAGCGCGCTGCATGCAGGCCTATCACTCGCGGCCAGCTCGATATTTTTGCAGAGAAGCTCCAGTATGCCTCCTAAAATAAAATTGGCAGCGGCAAGGACTTACCAAGAGGTCTGGTTCAGAAGCAGAGGGTAGCCCTGTGGTGGGGACGAGCAACACGTTGAGGAGGGGAAAAAGGAGAGGAAAAAAAAAGGCTGAGAGATGATCTCCCTCCCCCTGCAATGACAGCTGCTTCAGGCTATTATACTCTGGGGGCAGTGCCTATATGCAAAAGTTCCTGGAGGAACGCAGGATTTGCCTGGATAAATCCAGCGGTACACAGGGCATTATCGGCGGCAGTAGAACACCGCCGTTCTCACGCATGTCTTAACCTGCGATTGTAAAGGATAGAACTGGGTATTAACCCCCATTGCCTGACGTGTGCCAGATGCTACAGCGTCAAAACTCCGCTTTATTCGGCAGATTTAGCGCCGTTTTAGCCGCATATTTGCGGCTGGTATGGCGCTCAAAACGCCGGCGAAATGCTCTGCCCCTTTCCACCGCGAAAACAGCCGGAACTACCGCGAACTTCGGTCTACGTACTACCCGCTGACAAAACCGTCTATGTGTAACCTGGGCTTAAAAGGTGTTTGTTTTTTTGTGTGCGGCTGTTTTAGCTGCTAGCAGCAGCCATGCTAACTGGCCACGTCAAAGTCAGAGGACAGAAAGTTTGAAAGAAAAGCAAATGTTTGCAGAACGAGACAGATTAAAGTTGATGCAGATGCGTTACTTTGTTTAATGAGTTACTGAGTCTTAGCTGAATTACTGGATAACCATAACTTGCAGAGTAATATGTTGTTCAATCTCTGCTTAAGATATTCCCACTTTAGAAGGGCATGAGTGAAGGGTTTTTAATTTATCTCTCCTTTAGGTGCTTGCTCATCAGAGTCCATGCTCTGACTGACTACAAACAGCCATATTGCAACACATTACGTAAATCAACGTATTTACTTAATCAATTACGTCAACACATTGCCCCAGCCCTAATCACATACTGTGTTTGCATCTGTAAAAACTAGGCCATCCCAATAAATGTTTTCAGTCAATTCTCTTACAGGACAATTCTCATACAGGAGATAATTGGTGCTCTTTGGTTAAATTATAAAATAAAATGAAGAAAAAAAAAAAACTCTTAGATCAACAACTGGATGATACTCTTCAAAAATGTGTTTCTCATGACATCAGTGGACAAGATGTTTAAGGAAAACGGCTCTTATTCATTTCCTAAAGACTTAATCATGAAAGCAAAAACAACAGAAATATAAATCAAGTGCAAATATTACTTGGATCAAATCAAGTTTGCTGAGTGCGATGTGCAGACACCTTCACTGATTTAGGCTTTTCAAGAGCAGCTGTACTTTTCATATTCTTCTTTTTCCTTGTTGTGGCTCGTTTACAGGTCGTAAAACAAGTTCACTATCTAGCTGTTTTTAACAGCAACATGTTTCTGACTTGCGTTTTTTTTTTTTTTTTCTTTCTTCTTTAAACAACATATGTCTATTCCAACCCAAACCACTTTTACTACAGGGGTTGAACCCCATTTAGTAACAACATCTTCTGAGGTACTTTGCGAGGCTGGAGGTGTCTGCATGTTGCCTCAGTTCTGCACTTGTTTTTTTAAAACCTCAGTCATACTAAGTGCCAAGCTAACCTGTGTAACTGTAAAGCTCAGTGAAGTGTGACTGTGAATCTCCGTGCTGCAATGTTGTCAGATTTAGTTGACAATTTCCCATGTAAAGGCTGTTCAAAAACAGCATTCAGCCAGAAAATAAATTTCAAAGCTGCCCAATATGACAACATTGCAGTGCTACAACCAACGGCTTAAATACTTTGTAAAATCTGATTGCACGTCGTTAAAACAACAATCATGTTACTGTAAAGCAGGGGTGACCAACACGTCAAAAAAGACTGACCAGTCGTGTGCAAAGGTAGGGTAGTTCGGACAGATTGCATGGCATTAAAACTGGCCTGTAGCTAGGGGGGAGGTCAGGGTTTAACTGAACGTCCACTTCACCTACTTTTAGTATTTAATGCTCCGAGCTGTTCATCCACTGTTTTGTGCCCCAACTCCAAGTTGGAGAGGGGGAAAAAAAGCACAGTGACAAAACAACACATCCAGTGAGCTTAAAGACTTTTTTATACTTTTCTTTCAAACTATGAGTGTCCTTGCTGTGGATAAACTACTGCAAAAACAGATAAAGACATGTTAACAACAAATACTAACGTTGCTGCCCACCCCCCACCAAAAAAAAAAAAATGTGCCTAAAGTCTATCTCTGAGTACTGAATGATATAAAAAGCACTGATAAAACCTTACCTGTCAATCAGGTCATGTTTTTTACAAAAATACATGTTACCCATTCTTCTCCTCAGATGGCAAACCAGGGGCGAATCCAGATGGAAAGAGGGTGCAGCCTACTTTTGAAGACATTTTTTCATACTACTACTACCACTAATAATAATAATTTTAAAAGCTAAAAATGTTTAAGTCAGTATTATTCTGAGACTAAGTTTTACTACAGTTCTGCACTAAGTTGAATTGATGAGCCAATATATGTTTAGAGTTTGTAACGCAGGTACATTAATTCAAAAGTAGTGTATAGCACGATTTTATTTTAAATGTTCTGCCATATGAATGAATGCATGGGCAGCGCCAGAGCTCCCCCTGGATTTGTCATCGCACCCCCACAGCATCCGCAAGAAAAAATTAATTTATTATTTTAATTTCATCCTATGTTTTTAAGGCCTTGTCTACACTGAAACTGAACTTCTCCTACCCAATCTTTTTCTCTGTCATTTTCAAAAAGTATTCCATTCAAGAAATGTCTCTGTTCTCAAAGATCCAGTGAAACCATGTGAAAATGCTGTAGTACAAATGCCAGGCCTGTATGCAGCGCTGCAACGCTTCTACAAAAAATGGGGAAGATGATGTGGAGCTAACAACGCTAAACAACAGCTAAAAATTTAGAAGCTGGCTCACGGATTAAATAAAGTCTTTTAATCTGACCTGTTCTCAGGATTCATCATCACAGATGAAAACCGTTCTCCACGACACCCTTGTTTTGAAAGATGATGTCTGGAAATGCATTACAGGCACTGACATTAAGCTTTTTAGTGTACCTGTCCACAGGACAAGTAACCCTGGCGGTTTACGTGTCCTATAGGAAAAGCTGGTTGTCCGGACAAGCGAGCGCCACAGGCGCAAGCCGCGTGAAGCATGCCGAAGGCACGCGATACATACGCCAATGGCGCTTGTCACCTAGGGGTGTCTGGAGGCATCCTACTATGGAAGTACTGAAATTACACTTTTTCATAAATTGCTTCTCTCCTGTGTGGGTGGTAAAACTGAATTTCCCAAAAATTAATTTTATTACATATTGCATGCATAGCCTCTAGCCTTTTAATCTGTTAACCAAGACATAGCTCAATGTTTCTCTCCTGCGACTGTTCATAATTGGGGAAAAATTTAAATAATTGGTAAATGCCAATATGCATCTCCTTCTCTCCTGTGTGTTTTCTCAATTCATCACTGTTCGATGCATGATCATTTGCCAGTATGTTTTTTGATAAAGCAAATCAAATTCTTTTATTTCAACATTTAAAAATGACTTCCGCAATTGAAGGAAAATCCCGACAGACATGGCAGTATATTGTGTTGTCCTCTTCCTTGTGCCCCAGCCACGGATAATCCTGTGTCCAGCTACTCACAAACTTCCTCTCTCTTCCTTTCTCTTCAGACCTCTTCTTTGAAGGCTCGACACTTGCAGGGGTGGATACTTTGCATTTGACTGGCGCTTTCCTTTTTCGAGCCTGTTGCTTCGTTTATACTTACTTTCTTTCGCTTAATTTTCCCCCTCTAAAACCCTAAAGAGTATACGTCTGTGAGTATTATTTACCTTTTCTATGTTAAACTGACCTGTTATGGTCTTCTGAAACAGTTGATAGATGTACTTTATAACTTACAAACGGGAGCAATGCTAACGCGTTAGCATGTCTATGGCATTTTCAATGTTAAAAGTTAGCATTACGCATTTGCAGCTGTCATCACGTTCGGTTGCATTTGTTTTCAAATTGTAATATTTTTTAAATTTATTTTTGTTTATATATTAATTTATTATTATTTTGGGCATGATCCAAATATGTACTTGATCGGTATCGGCCGATCAAAATTTCAGTGATCGGCCTAAAAAAAATCCTGATCGGTGCACCTCTAGTTTTTCTGTTTTTCTGCAAAAAGAGGATCAACTCGGCAGCTGGTCTGCTCTGTGTCAGTCTGATCCCATCAGATCTCAGAAGCTAAGCAGAGCAGGATCTGGTTAGTACTTGGATGGGAGACCTCTTTGGAACACCAGCGGCTATGTGTGTTTCTGCAGGTAAAACTGGAGTTGCGCCAGGAAGGGCATCCGGCGTAAAACTTGTACCAATTACCAATGCGGTTCTGGCTGGATCCGCTGTGGCGACCCCAAACAGAACCGGGAGCAGCCGAATGACCAATTTTTCTGTTGGGGTGCCCAAATTTATGCACCTGCCTAATTCTATTAAAAAAAAAATTATTGCACACTTTTTGTAAATCCTAGAAACTTGAATGAATGATTGAGTTTTATTCAGCACGCACATAAACAAAATACCAACATAACAAATCAAAAAAATAAAAAAATACAACTACTAAACGATTTCCCAATTGGGTGCGGCTGAAAGGGCATGGGCTGAAGCAAAAGCTTATAAATGCCCACCCCATACACCAGTTACTATACACATTAAAATACACTCAAAACAAGGTAACAATCAGAAAATAACGTAACTGAACAGAACAATCAATAATATGATGTGCAAATAAACAAAAAAGAACCACAAAAATAATTAGCCTAACATACTATAGTAAGAAATTGCATTGTCTTTATAGAGCCTTTTATCACCCACCAATGTACCACAGGATTTAATGCTATCAGAACAATTATTCCAAATTCTAACACCTCTTACAGAAACACAATGACTTAACAGTAGTTCCGAATCTTTCTTCTTTCAAATATCAATGTTCCTCACAAATGATAACTGTACTCCCACATTTTAAGCAACTCCTGAATGTGTGGAGGCAAAAAGATTATTTTTTAACTCTGATTCTCTGATCAACTTCATTTCACTTCTCGAATGTCACTGTTTCTCTGCTATAGGATATATTTAACTGAAACTGCTGATCCAAACAACCAATGATTTATAAAGGAAAATCATGGATATCATCAAGGGTGCCCAAACTTTTGCATACAACTGTGTGTGTATATATATATATATATATATATATATATACTCAACAAAAATATAAACGCAACACTTTTGGTTTTGCTCCCATTTTGTATGAGATGAACTCAAAGATCTAAAACTTTTTCCACATACACAATATCACCATTTCCCTCAAATATTGTTCACAAACCAGTCTAAGTCTGTGATAGTGAGCACTTCTCCTTTGCTGAGATAATCCATCCCACCTCACAGGTGTGCCATATCAAGATACTGATTAGACACCATGATTAGTGCACAGGTGTGCCTTAGACTGCCCACAATAAAAGGCCACTCTGAAAGGTGCAGTTTTGTTTTATTTGGGGGGGGATACCAGTCAGTATCTGGTGTGACCACCATTTGCCTCATGCAGTGCAACACATCTCCTTTGCATCATCTGTGAAGAGAACACCTCTCCAACGTGCCAAACGCCAGCGAATGTGAGCATTTGCCCACTCAAGTCGGTTACGACGACGAACTGGAGTCAGGTCGAGACCCCGATGAGGACGACGAGTATGCAGATGAGCTTCCCTGAGACGGTTTCTGACAGTTTGTGCAAAAATTCTTTGGTTATGCAAACCGATTGTTCCAGCAGCTGTCCGAGTGGCTGGTCTCAGACGATCTTGGAGGTGAACATGCTGGATGTGGAGGTCCTGGGCTGGTGTGGTTACACGTGGTCTGCGGTTGTGAGGCTGGTTGGATGTACTGCCAAATTCTCTGAAACGACTTTGGAGACGGCTTATGGTAGAGACATGAACATTCAATACACGAGCAACAGCTCTGATTGACATTCCTGCTGTCAGCATGCCAATTGCACGCTCCCTCAAATCTTGCGACATCTGTGGCATTGTGCTGTGTGATAAAACTGCATTCGTATTAATCACCACATTACACAAAAACAACCCAAAATACATATTCATTCTCTTAAAGAAGGTAGAACACTGCAATAGAAAGAGAACACGTGTCCTTGAAGCTGATTACAATCTAGCTCATGTGCCACTAAACCTCACAGTGATCTGGCTTATCTGTTGGCTTTAGCCCCTCCCCTTCTTAAGATGAAACAAAGATTGTAGAACAGGGTGATCAATGAACTAGAAGGAGCAGACTTTAGATAAAAGAAGGCATCTACTCTTCACATTTGGCCAGTAAATAAAATAATACAGTGACTCTGGAGATTCTTAAATATCAAATTAAACCATGTTCAAATTCACACTTATGTGCCAACACTGCAGTGGTTCTAAGGTGCCACAAATGGGCCAACTGTTCACATTTTGAAGAAAGCATGTAACGTCTCTCACTCAGTCTTTGGGTTATAATTAACAATTTAAGGGGTGGACACCAGTGAAATATGCAAATTCAGTAGGCATGGCATGTGATTTTCAAAATGGCCACCAAAAGAAACTGAACGTAAATACATACAGATGATAAATGCACTTTATTTGCAAAGCACATAGCTTGAACTTGTAAAAATCAACATTTTACAGTAAGTGCTAATGATGTCTAAATAACATGGATCCCAGTAACAGTAAAAACTGAACACATTTTATATAATGTGGCCAATATACATATCATATACAATGGCATCAATAATGAAAATTGAAAATGAAAACATTTTCTGTCTAGTTTGTATCCTATGCACTCATCATAAAAGAAGTAACAAAAAAGGTTTTACTGTAAGTAATATGTTGGAATAGAATAGGCTCAGCATCAGTGCGATGACAAACATAACTAATTAGGATATCATGTAGGGCTGTGCAATTAACCGAATTTCGATCGCGATATCGATATTTGTATCAAACGATCTCCAAACTCGTATAATCGAGTGAAACGATTTAAGGGCCTTTCATCAGGCCAATCCGTCAACGTGTCCCAACACGCATGACGTCAGATGCGTCGCTTCGGAAGTGGCAAGGGGGCGGGATTGCTATGTCACATTCTGGCTGTTTCCACAACCTGAAAAAAGTTCAGCGATCACCTTCTTGAATTTGCGTCGCCTGAACCACAAAAAGCTTTAAAAAACAGCAGAACGATTCTCCCATCACCCTGCTGGGAGAAGCTTTTTTTCCCAGCTACTTTTCGGAGTGACGCCGACCGAGGGAGGACTGACGACTTGGTGGGATATCGATCGAACCGCGACAGCGAGCCAATCCGCATGGAGAAGCCGGCCTTCAGGCATCATTCCTGTGCAGAGCGAGGCAGGAAGCCGGGGTGATGGAGCAAACCCACTCAGTCCAAAATCTCCCACTTTTTGGATATATGCGAAGTCCCAGTTTGTCCAACGGAGTTTAGTTCTACAGCTTTATCAAGGTGAGAATAATGTAAAAATAAAACGTGACGTTTACTGAACTGATGTGAAGGATTAATGATCGGTTAACATTAGCTTAGCCTTTTAGCACATTTGATCTGAGTGAACGCTTTCATTTGTAAAATGGTTCAGTCTTTTTTATTTTTACCAAATAAAGCTACAGCTTTTTTCAGACACCACAAAAGCTTAACTTTAAATAACTTATTTTTTCGGGCGTTTTTTTTTCCATTGTTTTTCCACGTTTTTTTTTCCTTTTTATATATAAACTGTTTAGTGTTTCTTTATATTTAAAGAAATATTTTTATTTGTCCTAATCAGGAACATTTGTTGCGCAGACAACCAAACTTCCATTGATGAGCTGAACACCATGTCCAGTTGAAAGAAAACATCTCTGCTCTTCAAAATAGGACAAAAGTGTCTTCAGCAACACCACCAGAGTTCAAAGCTGCAGAAGAGACCTTCATCTGGTCCCGAGAATTCAGCATAACATCACCTGCTTCTAACTCTTATAGCTATTATAATAGCCAAGTGTGCGTGTGTATGGTTTCAATCATGCAAAAACCAGGGAGAGCTGACATTTGCTGTTTGGTATGCTTATGAACTTTGGGTCAAGGATGAATGCTGTAAAAACGGAAAGTTGATAGGAAAAATATTTTTGGAGAAATAAGCGATTTTATCTAACCAATAAACAATGGATGCTGTGCTGCAATGCACCCGTCTCTGCAGACAGAAGAGCTTGCTGCCCCTTTCAGCGTCTGACAGTTCAAAAGTTTTGAGGAAGTGATCCTTGATCACTGCATATTGCACAACTTTGATCTGTGCACTTGCACGCATGTCATCAAGACGATCCCACCCGCTGTGTTCCCAGCTGGATGCCATGCTTTGTTCCACCTGCAGCCACGCACTATGTGCTGGAAGCTGCATCTATAAAATAATTATTTTGTGGCAGATTAATCATTTTCTCTGAGGGTTGTCTGTTGAAAACAGCTCTAATCTTCCTGAATCACAGAGGAGCACACCAGCCGGAGCCGTTCGCGCTTGAGAAAGCATTTGGAGCAGTCTAAAAAGGTAATTATTTGTCATGTTTACATTGTCATGGCTTGGTGAAACAGTTGCATGTTCTTTCCTTGATGTGTGCAGTTGTAAAAGTATGTTTATGAGAGGTTTAACATAACATTATAAGTAGTTAGAGAAGCATGACTTTAAGCCATCAAAGAGAGTCTCTCTCTCTCTCTCTCTCTCTCTCTCATATATTTCGGTTGTACAGACAGCGATTAGAGCTTTGAGAAATATTTGGCATTTTCGGTTGTACAGACAGCGATTAGAGCTTTGAGAAATATTTGGCATGTTTGCAGTGCGTATTATTTTGGTGGTGTATTCAGCGTGTGTGGTTAGCTTGGTGGTGTTTTTTTTTTTTGTAAAAATGAGGCGTCTTCTGAATGTTGAGCAAGCGCTTCAGTTTTTTTTTGTTTTTTTTTGTATTTGGAGCAAGACTGAGCGCGCAGCGTGTCATCAGAGTCTCAACCAGACAGTGAGGATACTGATGATGAAGGAGATGAACCCTCTTTTGTTCTGGACGAGGAACCAGAGCAGGTGGTGGATCCACCGAAGTGCGCACAGATCTCCACAGTGGGTTTGATCACACACTTCAGTTTGCAGCTGAGCTCTGTACCAGTGCCGAGTCCTAGAATGCACAGATGCAGACACAGACTGCTCCAGCGCTCCAGACGCATTTTGTTTAAAGCGTTGAGATCAACGTTAGCTTTGGTTTTGTTTCATTCCTCTTTCATCCCTTTTGCGATGTTGATTCACAGGTTATTCAGTGATAAATCTCATTCATCCACCTTTTCTCAACGAATTGTGATATAAAAAAAATTTTTTTTACTTTTCCCCTTCGTTTCGGAATCGTCGTATGCTATGTGACTGGGCTGCAGGAGAAAGGAAATAAAGGACAAAAGAGACATAAGTCCTGCTCACAGGCTGCTACCAGATACAGGACATGTTCACATCTTCAGTCAAACTCCAGACATCTCCACGTCACTACATATTCAGTCCCTGACTGGTCATCACGGCGCAACGAGACGAAAAAGTTCAGATTTTTGAACTTGGGGAGGAGGACAACGCGATGTGACGCGATGCAATATCGCGCCACTAACGCGCAAAACGCTCAAAATCGCTTCACTCGCATCCATCGCGTTGAACGCAGCTTTAGAGTTTCTTTCCTCCTTTGACCGCAAGATGCACGCGTGCGATAACGAACCGTCTGTGAGCAAATGTGGAGATGTCTGGAGTTCTACTTGATGTTGACATGTCCTATCTCTAGCAATCAGTCTGTGAGCAGGACCTATGTTCTTTTTTGTACACAGTGATGAGAGTTTGAGGGGAGAACAAGGAACTAATGCCTGGAGCCAGACAGATTTTTTTTTTTTTCTTCTTCTTTCTTTTCTTTACTGGTCACGTGTGACCAATCAGTCTGTGAGCAGGACTTATGTCCTTTTTTTTTTTTTTTTTGTCTTTTTTTTTTTTTTTTTACTGTGATAAGAGAGTTTGAGCAGAGAACAAGAAACTAATTGCCTGCACCCAGACAATTTTTTTTCTTTTCTTTTTTTTTTTTTTTAAGTTCACACGTGCACGCATGAACGGTCCATGAGTGTCCAGGAGATGTCCGAACTTTTTACTGGATGAGGACATCTCCTGTCTCTGGCAATCAGTCTGTGAGCAGAACTTATGGATTTTATTTAAACACTTTTGTGAGAGTATTCTCACAAAAGTGTTTAAAAGTGTTTGCTCCTGCTCCTTTGTGAAAAGGAGCAGCAAGGAGGAGCAGCTGCTGCAATCAGCATTTTTTTTTCCCCTGTGTTTTTTCAGCATGTAGTTGTGTCCTGCATTGTGTACACGGTATAAAAACAATCCTACGTGATTTATACTGCAGGAACAATGGAACACAGCAGGAATCATAAATTGTGTCGGGTAACGTTGTCTCGTGAGTGTGTGGCTTCCAGTCACGCCGAGTACCGTCCTGTTTCTCTGACTTGCACTGAAACCACTTAATTCTGCGTCGAACACAGGACGCAAAAAAAATTAAACATGTTTAATTTTCATTTGCGCCCCTCGCGCTGTTGTGGCGCCGAGCTGCATCAGCGCGACACTAGGTGGCATCCACGTGGCGGCGTCATAACGACGCACAACACAACTGGGAGCAGCCCGGGTGTGAAAGGGGCTTAAGAACGCATGGTGTATATATGTCTGACCATGTTGGATGAATGTCACTCTATTTCTTAAAATAACCGTCTCTTTGTATCTCAATGTCAATCAAGACTTAACAAATGTACACTTTAAACCTATGTAAGAGCAGTGGTGGGCACAGATAACCAAAAAATGAACTTCGATAACAGATAATAAGATAACTGAAAAGTTATCTTTGATAAAGATAAACCGATAAACCACCCAAAAATGTATCGGAAGTTATAGATAATGGATAACCGATAAATTCCGGTGTTGTCTCTGGGACATTTACAGTTACTAAGAAGCTGAAATTGATTTTTAACATGATCGCTTTTGAAAGACCCAAAGAATGAGCAAGAATGTTTAACTATGTTGCCCCCTGTAGCAACACAGACAAATCCTGAGCACACCCACAAAATCAGCTCTCTACTGATCATAATCATCATTTTTCTTTCAACATTCTGCCCCTGCTGGAAGCTCTTGTTCATTACAGTGCTCCCAGCACAGAGGCACCCCGAGAGCAGCCATAAGGCCAGCTCTATATCAATTACAACGCTCCGGTCAGGCTGTGAGCTTGAAAAATAAAGTCATACTAACTTATGGTTTTGTGAAAATACTGATAGAATAACTCCATTAATGTCAATTCTGTCATTTGTACAAAGTTAAAATATAACAAATCTTTTAATGTTGAATTAGGCACTAATTCTGAGGTTTTGTAACAAACAGACCGC
Organism: Thalassophryne amazonica; assembly: GCF_902500255.1. NCBI lineage: Eukaryota > Metazoa > Chordata > Actinopteri > Batrachoidiformes > Batrachoididae > Thalassophryne > Thalassophryne amazonica. The sequence goes on along the minus strand of NC_047106.1, from coordinate 115,372,675 downwards.
AAAGCATTCTGGGTAAAAGTGCCTCTACTAAACACTGATTAGTTCAGTCATTCATTATGTAAACCAACACGTTAATGTGACGTGTGTTGGTTTAAAGATAAATGTGCTTTTGTAAAATATTCCATTTTTATTTGTAAAAACAGGCATTTTTACGGAGCCCTGGAAGTGTCATCACAATTGCATGTTTTAAAACTTTTATGATGTTGTAAAACGTGCACTCAATATTAGTAAGTAAGTAAATTTATTTATATAGTGCCTTTCACAGACATAAGTCACAAAGCACTTCACAGGTTAAAATGCAATAATAAATAATAAAAACATAGATAAACCAAAGGACAAGGTTAACAATTGGTCAGTTCTGAAAAGCCTTATCGTGACACATAAATTTTGGCTTTACACTGTGCATGTTTTGGCCATTTTTCAGATGATTTTTCATTCGTGCGAGAATTTTTTGGACCGAGTTTCAGGTTAATCTCGCGTCCTGCATCGTGTAGTGGAATAACAAGCTTTAACATCTCACGACCACCTCCTGCTTCTGAAGAGCTACAAGCATCCAACCACAGAGCTGTCTTGTAATTTTTTTTTGTTGTTGTTTTGTTTTTAAACTTAATTTGTAAAAAAAAAAAAAAAAAAAAAAAGCCATCTGAAAAGCCAAAAAGTTGATTTGACCACCATCTGATATAACCGGGTTAAAATAAATAGAACACTGCCATCTACTGGTACCCAGACGTTTAATACTGCCATGAACACTACTGGCCAGTAGATGGCAGTAGCGGCCTTGAAAACGTGTCAAACAAAATTCCAGATAATCCATGTCTGCTACATTTAAGATGCGTGGAATTTAACAACCGCAAATACAAACGTCTATAAACCCAGAGAATATATTCACGAGAGTTTTATGCACTAGAGTTTATTGCTGTTATCCGTGGAGCCTGAACAGAGTGTCTGAAATGCATTTGTCCTGTCGTGAATGTCTGAGATTACCTTATGATACCCATAATGCATTGCTGTCTGGCACAGCATGTGCTCACAAAACCTTAAAAATTAGCACATTACTTTAAAACAAAAACATATATCTGATATTTTTACTTTATAAACTTCAGACATGACAGTAATTTTAAATAACTTGTCTAAAATGAGTAGGTTAAAATTTGAACTATAAGTTAAAAATGTATGCCTCTGGATGACGGTGATATTGCGCGATTATATCAGTATGGTGTTAAAGGAAATTACTTGTTTTTGTTCACCAGTTCTTTGTTTACAGAGGCTAGAGTGTTTTCTGTTTGCAGAGGGTAGAACTACATATCTATTAGGAAACTTTTAACAGGTAGGTCTCAACTGCTTTAATAATTTTAAAAATGTTTTTCACTGTTCAGCTTAGTTTAGTACGTTATCGGTCTAAAAGTTATCGGATGGCAATTCATCGGAAGATAATTAGTCCGATGATGGTTTTTAAATTTATCTAAGAAGATAATCCGATAATGAAAACATTATCTTTGATAATTATCTGTTATCGGATTATAAGAAGTGTGCCCACCACTGTGTAAGAGTAAGTACACCTCTTTGTACATCCCACCTTCAAACACAGCCTCATCTGTCCATCCATGAAAACTCTGCTTAAGCTCCCAATTTTCTACAGGAATACAAACATGTATGGCAAATAAGTATTTGTTGCGCTGTTGATTTTACAGGTTTTAACACTTACAAAGAATGGAGAAGTCTGAAATTTTTATGGTAGGTACACTTCAATTGTGAGAGACAGAATCTTTAAAAAAAAAAAAACTGAAAATCACATTGTGTGATTTTTAAATAATTAATTTGTATTTTGTTGCATGAAAAATGTATTTGATCTCCTACCAATCAGCATGAATTCATCCAAAAATTCTGAATCATCCAGAAACATCTACACTATCCCTCCCAAAAACAGTCAAATCAAAATGGACTTTTATACTGTCGTCTAAATATTCGGGGTCCACAAGCAGACCGTGAGTAAAGCCGAATCACAACTTAAGACTGGTTCACATGGCAGGATCTTAAAATTATCTTTAGGTTTCCAAAACCTGAGACACAACACACGTGAAGATACAAAAAAAAAAAAAAAAGTCATGGATCTAACAGGTTTGGTCGTACAGCGTGTGGTGTTCAGCCACACGGTAAGGACACCACCACCACACATGAACAGATTTCACACACGGACATTCACAGCTCAGACAGGAAATCTCGCAGAATTTCTCGAGATTAAACGTGACTTCAGAGTAAACAAACGGAGGTACTTTGTGGACTATTTAAAAAAGCGGGAAAGAACAACACAAAAAGAAAAGGTGTTCTTTATGCTGCATTTACACATAACGATGACAAGTCACGAAGTACACATTCTTGGCCGCTGATCACAAATGTGATGATTCGAGGCAGAGGCGTCAGGTGTCCTCAGGAACTGTTGCAAGCTGTTACCACACGTTACGATTAATGGCACGTGTTGCTGGAGAATTATCAGGAACCATTACGCACAGTCAAGAATAATGTTCCGCGTTGTTGTGCGCTATTGCGCGTAACAGTGCATCAAGTTCTGTCATGTTGTGAATGAGGTGAATTGTCTCCACACATACATCCATATTCATCCAACCGAATTCAGATCACCCCAGTTTTTCAGAAGAACTTTGTGACTGCATGCGTAGTTGGGCTCTGTGCCATGGAGTGGCGCAGAGAGGAGGAGGAGACAGACAGAGCCAGATGTGTGGCTTCATCATGCGGCTCTCGTCTCGCACGTTTTCCCAAACATCAGGCATATGCAGCAGGTGGAACACCTGCAGGAGTGCGCTGAAGAGCACTGAAATGAGACTTTTAGCCGACTTGGTGTCAGCAATCAAACTGAAATCGGTGCTGCAGGGTTAATTGTGCGCGCACTTCTTCCTCCACCTGACTGGAGGAGGTGCAGAGGTGTCTGGCTGCACGTGAGTCTCCTCTGGCTCAGACTCGTTCTCCTGCTCATCGGTTACAACAGCAGGTGGAACACCTGCAGGAGCGTCCTGAGGAGCTTCAGCAGGAACTGTGGAACGACACTTGGCTGACTTCGCGTCACTGTTCCTCTTCGGCATACTGCGTCAAACTGAACACCCGAGTTAAATTATGCGCACATGACAGAAAACTGATTTGTCGTGGCGTGCAGTGAAATGTGATGCCGCGTTACAAGTCATGTCAAAACTTGACAGTTTCCGTGTCACTTCGTAATAACGCGTGACAGTTTGGGCTCCAAGAACCATCACAGGAACCACTACGAACATTGTCACGTTCTATTAAGGATCATTAGTTATCAAGACAGATCAATACGCTCAGTTGCAACCTCCACGACGTGAGGCGAAATGAGGGTGGTGTATGACATTCGTGGAAGATTTTTTGACAGGCAAAAACATGCTCCACGAATATCAAGAATATCACGCAACAACACGCACTATTAAGAAACCTATTCAGATGCGTTAAGTCACGTTAAGAATGTCAGGAATGTGTCACGAATGACAGAAAAATGACATTCGTAACACATCTTACTTATGTGTAAACGCACCTTTAAAGGAGTGGAGACAGCACGACCACCGGACTTTCTGGTAAGTCAGAACAGCTGTTTTGATTTTATTTTCCGCTCCGTGCGTCCGTCACCTCGCTTTCTGATTGGCTGCACGTCACATTCAGCAGGCTGTGAGCTCGCTTGTGGTCGGAGGACACGACACACGCTGCGATATCGGGCCAAAAAAATCCAACATGTTGAATATCCCCGATATGCGATCGGAGCGCTCCTGATGGCCTTCCGAGCAGATCAGAATGCTCTTAACACACCACACACGAAAGGAACATTTTATAAGATTACCTTTAGCGTCATCACGATTGTCGGGACATCCTTAAGACTGTCGGAAGGGGAAGATTGGGTCCGATATTGGCCCAATTATCCTGCCGTGTGAACCTGGCCTTACACGTGTGGGTTAACGGGGCTCACCTGTGTATATATATATATATATATATATATATATATATATATATATATATATATATATATATATATATATATTGCGATGGAGGAAGGACACAATTTCCCCATTTTGGCAATGCAACTGTGCGTCTTTTATTATTTCTCATGTCCTTTCTACATCTTCATTGCTCGTTATAGTGGTTCATATATGTAGTGAGTGTGCTCTTACAAAAATCAGACCTGCAACACATCTTTGTTGTATGTTCAGGAACACATGGGTAATTATAGGAAAAAGCTTTATGTGTACAGAACAGAAACCAGACAATTGTTTGGCACCCTCACAGGGGTCCTGTCGGCAGACAGCGATTTCCACATCCCACAGGGAACTGAGGATAAGTCATCAATATGCACAGCTTGGCTTGTTAACACATGTACGGCAGGGAGCAACCTGTAACCCCAAGTGGCGACGGCTTGTTATTTGCATAGCTGGCATAAAAGAGACCTTTGTATGCATAAATACATATTGCACGCCTCGGTGTGTTAACACATGCAGGACATGGGACACATCGTCTGTGCTCCACACATCTGGGCATGTTAACAGATCAGAGAACAGACAGAGGGCCACTCTGTTATGGTGAATTTTGTCCAAAATGTAAAGAATCTCACTTCATCCACCAAAACCAGAGTATACCATAACAAAAACAATAAATGTTATGGAAGAAGCGAATAATCCAGCCACAGCGACTTGGCACCGGAGGGTTGGAGGCACTGTAGCATAAAGAAGCCATAGACTTCCGTTGTGGGGGCCCGTGTTGAGTCGGGGGTGCACTCGTGGAGTAGGATGTGTACGCTCCGTGGGTCTGTCCAGATCGAGATGGGCTGGCACAAGGCGGGCTGCTGAAGTGTGCTTAGCTTTGCCGCCTGTGTCGATGACAAAGTTTTTGTCCCCCTTTTCAATACGTGAAACAGGTCGTCATAGAGAGGCTGCAGCGGTCCTCACTGACTGCAGGGCTGAGGCAGTGCACCCCACTGCTGTTTGTTAAGCTGGTCAGCAGAAAGGCTTTCATAGACCAATGAAAGCCTGTGGCGCAGGCGAATGAAACCTCGGGAGTCAGGGGAGGTTTGGAGTGGCGGTGGATCTTGGGAGTACTGAAAGTTGCCACTGGGGGGCCGTCTAGTCACAAACGTCCATGTTGAGCCCACTGCATCCATGCGGCGAGGATGAAAACACGTGGCTGTCCTGTACAGACATTGTGGAGCCGCCTGTCGCATCTATGCAGTAAGGATAAGGAGTCGTGGCTGTCCTGTTAAGACATCGCGGAGCAGCCCGTCTTGTTCATGTGGTGAGGATGAAGAGACGTGGCTGTCATGTGAAGACATTGGGGAGTAGTCCGTCGCGTCCATGCAGTGAGGACAAAGAGACGCAGCTCTCCTGGAAACATTACAGAGCAGCCTGGTACAGCTGTGGCTATTTTAGTCGAAGCAATCTTGTCTCTCCGCAGTAAGCGAGTACCGATCCAACCCAGGATCCTGCTGTTGTGATCCACTGTTTGCATAGCAAACTCTATAGTACAAGACACCACTCACCCACTTCAATTCATTATTCCACTTCCATCAGGGTGCAGATACGAAGCATTAAGTTTAGGAGGGCTCGCCTCAGGAGGAGCCTGATCCCCGCAGTTATAGCGGCCCTTAACAGCACGCCCCACTGACCAGTTTGTCTGCCATTGTATTGCTGCTTGTTATTGTTGTTATTAGTGCTATTGTAGATGTTCGTGCTGTCTATCTTGTGCTCTGCTACTGTGATATTGTTGCTGTCTGTCTTATGTACAATGTATTGCACAGTTGGTGAAGACAAATTTCACTACGGGGACCAATGAATCTCTGTCTCTGTCTCTCTCTATATATATATACATACACACACAGTGAGGAAAATAAGTATTTGAACACCCATCTTAGGTGCATGTCAAAAAAAAAAAAAAATCCGGAAATCACAACGTATGATTTTTTTTTATTTATTTATTTGCATGTTACTGCTGCAATTAAGTATTTCAACACCTGCCAATCAGCAGAAATTCTGGCCCTCAAAGACCCGTTACTCTGCCTCTAAAAAGTCCACCTCCACTCCACTTATTATTCCAAATCAGAAGCACCTATCTGAGGTCGTTAGCTGCATAAACACACCTGTCCACCCCACACAATCAGTAAGACTCCAACTACTAACATGGCTAAGACCAAAGAGCTGTCCAAAGACACCAGAGACAAAATTGTAGACCTCCACAAGGCTGGAAAGGGCTACGGGGCAATTGCCAAGCAGCTTGGTGAAAAAAGATCAACTGTTGGAGCAATTATTAGAAAATGGAAGAAGCTAAACATGACTGTCAATCTCCCTCGGACTGGGGCTCCATGCAAGATCCCACCTCGTGGCATATAAATGATCCTAAGAAAGGTGAGGAATCAGCCCAGAACTGCACAGGAGGAGCTGGTCAATGACCTGAGGAGAGCTGGCACCACTGTTTCCAAGGTTATTGTGGGTAATACACTAAGACGTCATGGGTTAAAATCATGCATGGCATGAAAGGTTCCCCTACTTAAATCAGCACACGTCCAGGCCCGTCTTAAGTTTTCCCATGACCATTTGGATGATCCAGAGGAGTCATGGGAAAAACTTATGCGGTCAGATGAGACCAAAATAGAACTTTTTGGTCTTAATTCCACTCGCCATGTTTGGAGGAAGAAGAATGCTGAGTACCATCCCAAAAACACTGTCCCTACTGTGAAGCATGGGGGTGGAAGCATCATGCTTTGGGGTGTTTTTCTGCATATGGGACAGGACGACTGCACTGTATTAAGGAGAGGATGACCGAGGCCATGTATTGCGAGATTTTGGGGAACAACCTCCTTCCCTCAGTTAGAGCACTGAAGATGGGTCGGGGATGGATCTTCCAACATGACAATGACCCTTAGCACACAGCCAGGATAACCAAGGAGTGGCTCCATAAGAAGCATATCAAGGTTCTGGAGTGGCCTAGCCAGTCTCCAGACCTAAACCCAATAGAAAATCTGTGGAGGGAGCTCAAACTCTGTGTTTCTCAGCGACAGCCCAGTAACCTGGCTGATCTAGAGAAGATCTGTGTGGAGGAATGGGTCAAAAGCCCTGCTGCAGTGTGTGCAAACCTGGTGAAAAACTCAAAATCGCAGCACAGGGTGTTCAAATACTTATTTTCCTCACTATATATATATATATATATATATATATATATATAAACGCCAACACTTTTGCTTATGCTCCCATTTTGTATGAGATGAACTCAAAGATCTAAAACTTTTTCCACATACACAATATCACCATTTCCCTCAAATATTGTTCACAAACCAGTCTAAATCTGTGATAGTGAGCACTTCTCCTTTGCTGAGATAATCCATCCCACCTCACAAGTGTGCCATAACAAGATGCTGATTAGACACCATGATTAGTGCACAGGTGTGCCTTAGACTGTCCACAATAAAAGGCCACTCTGAAAGGTGCAGTTTTGTTTTATTGGGGGGGATACCAGTCAGTATCTGGTGTGACTACCATCTGCCTCATGCAGTGCAACACATCTCCTTCACATAGAGTTGATCAGGTTGTCAATTGTGGCCTGTGGAATGTTGGTCCACTCTTCAATGGCTGTGCGAAGTTGCTGGATATTGGCAAGAACTGGTACACGCTGTCGTATACGCCGGTCCAGAGCATCCCAAACATGCTCAATGGGTGACATGTCCAGTGAGTATGCCGGCCATGCAAGAACTGGGACATTTTCAGCTTCCAAGAATTGTGTACAGATCCTTGCAACATGGGGCCGTGCATTATCCTGCTGCAACATGAGGTGATGTTCTTGGATGTATGGCACAACAATGGGCCTCAGGATCTCGTCACGGTATCTCTGTGCATTCAAAATGCCATCAATAAAATGCACCTGTGTTCTTCGTCCATAACAGACGCCTGCCCATACCATAACCCCACCGCCACCATGGGCCACTCGATCCACAACATTGACATCAGAAAACCGCTCATCCACACGACGCCACACACACTGTCTGCCATCTGCCCTGGACAGTGTGAACCGGGATTCGTCCGTGAAAAGAACACCTCTCCAACGTGCCAAACGCCAGCGAAGGTGAGCATTTGCCCACTCAAGTCGGTTACGATGACGAACTGGAGTCAGGTCGAGACCCTGATGAGGACGACGAGCATGCAGATGAGCTTCCCTGAGACGGTTTCTGACAGTTTGTGCAGAAATTCTTTGGTTATGCAAACTGATTGTTTCAGCAGCTGTCCGAGTGGCTGGTCTCAGATGATCTTGGAGGTAAACATGCTGGATGTGGAGGTCCTGGGCTGGTGTGGTTACACGTGGTCTGCGGTTGTGAGGCTGGTTGGATGTACTGCCAAATTCTCTGAAACGCCTTTGGAGACGGCTTATGGTAGAGAAATGAACATTCAATACACGAGCAACAGCTCTGGTTGACATTCCTGCTGTCAGCATGCCAACTGCACGCTCCCTCAAATCTTGCGACATCTGTGGCATTGTGCTGTGTGATAAAACTGCACCTTTCAGAGTGGCCTTTTATTGTGGACAGTCTAAGGCACACCTGTGCACTAATCATGGTGTCTAATCACCTGTGAGGTGGGATGGATTATCTCAGCAAAGGAGAAGTGCTCACTATCACAGATTTATACTGGTTTGTGAACAATATTTGAGGGAAATGGTGATATCGTGTATGTGGAAAAAGTTTTAGATCTTTGAGTTCATCTCATACAAAATGGGAGCAAAACCAAAAGTGTTGCGTTTATATTTTTGTTGTGTGTATACATACATATATATATATATATACATATATATATATATATATATATATATATATATATATATATATATATATATATATATATATATATATATATATATATATATATATATATATATATATATATATATATATATATATATATATATATATATATATATATATATATATATATATATATATATATACATACACACACACATACATACACACACACATTGCACTAGGATACCAAATAAACAAGTGCAAATTATAAAGAAGACAATGCTCATATGACCGAGGGTATTTTAGCATTGTGTTGTATTTTAAACTGCAATTATGTCCATACATTCAAAGTAAAAATCAGTCTGAGTGGAGGGGCTGCAGCTGCATTTCCTAGTAGTGAGCACAGTCATCAATAGGGCACATTTGTCTTGCTGTTTGATAGCGCAAACATAGGAAACCCATAAAGATTTAAAGAGGGACCACCTTAAAAATAATTCTTATATTATCTGATAAAACATACTAAAAATGTGCATTTCCACCCTTCTTATGAGTTTTTCGTTTCTGATAATTAATAAATTGATAAAGAAAAAAACTATAAAGAACGCCTCTGATTGGTCGGATATTCTATGGCATAAGCGTGTGATTGACCAAGCTCCCACCTTAATGCGTCCATATTTAATTATATGTGCAACAGAGGGAGAGTGTCCATAAAACAGACTGACAAAAGTTTCACAAAGTTTAGGTGCGATCAGCGTGATGTCACATACAGCCTCTGTGTTTGGGTGGATTTGACTGGCTGCTTGTCTAAAAAGAGTCTGACACTCACTTATAGATGCTGCCACTAATGTGCCTGTAGCACACAATTCCTCACTTGTCACGCTATGAATGCATTCAAAAGCAAAAAACTCACTGAAAGATCCGCTTCCAACATTGACTACAGTAAGTGCATAAAAACACGGCTGAGCCCAGGGGTACGCAATATATACGATATAACCATTTCATGGTATAAATTTGGCCGACTGTAGAGATTAAGGCTCCACCAACCAATCATGGTAATGCTTGTTGATGACATCATCATGTCTTCTTCAGTGACTCTGAACAACTGGAAAAGGCTGCAGACAGTGCTTTGGTCACAGGCTCCATCTCCACTTTGGCAGATTAAAACTTCCCCTTGGAAGAGTGTAAAATTACAAGTTATTTTACCCCTCTGGAGTCGCCTGACTGAATTTGAGCATGTAGAAGTCACATGACCGAATTAAGCAATTGTCCCATTAAATTCACCAGACTCAGTCTCTGTTTCAATGCGTTTTAAAAGTCCACGCTTCTAGCTTTATACAACTATACTATAACCTGAATTATTATTAAAAGTTTCCTCAATATTTTTTGTGAATTTTATGGTCATATTTGGTGCGCGTATTTGCAGAAAGCTGCAGTAAACAGTCTCACATTTCCTCATTCAACTGTGCTGACATCTCCGTCTTGGAGCAGGAGAGCAGAGAAAAAAAAAATACACCTTCCGCTCTGTCATTGGTGGAACCCCATGACATAAGCCAATCAAGACCATCAACTCACATGGTGGTGTCTGAGGTCTTTCTGAACATAACGCCACCAAAAGCAGACAAGCGAACACTGCCTCACGCTGGACAGAAGCAGGAATGGCAAAATGAGATCATTGCAATGCAAAAAAATGCATGTCTAAGAAGCAGAGAATCAGGTGCTCAATATTATATCAGATTTTGTTTTTTGTTCTTTTTTAATTCATGTATTTGTTTAGTTTAATAAATTTAGCTTTGCAAAGGGACTATATGACCCATTCAGAAACACTTCCATTATAACTTTTACAATTAAATTTATATTATGATATATATACACCATTAACGTGAAGGGATTCAATTTATATCGTGATATGAATTTTAAAGTCATATCGCCCAGCCCTAGCTGAGCCACAGCCAAAGTCTTAATATTACCTATGCCGTTTCAGTTGGACCCGTCATGACAGCCTGATGAAAACTCATCCACATAACGTGTCCTGATTGCGGACAATGACGTCTGAAAATAGTTCCTTGTCGTGGCTGAAGATATAGCATTTTAAAAGAAGTCCTTCTGTGTTGTCAGCCCTAACCAGAGAATGCCGGCATTTATGTTCAACAACAAGAAATTTAAGTAATTTTAAAAGTTGAAGAGTCACAGCTGTGCTCTCACCAAGAGAGTATAACAGAGGATGTACTTTCAACCTGCCAAAAACAATGATGGTAAACTTCTACACTGCCATCACTGAGTCCAAACTTTTTGTTGCCCTCCCCATGGCAGACCACTGAGGTCCATCAGGACTAAAAGCTCAAGACACAAAAACACAGCTGGACTTATAAATAATGCCAAAGACCCCATTTACCCTGCCTCTCCCCCACTCCCACAAAGTAGACTGATCATCCCTGCACTGTCCATTTGCATGCCTGCACAACCTCATTCCACCATATCTATTTGACAGTAAACTTAGCTTTGTCCATTTGTCTGTTTGACTCCTTTACTTCTTACAGAAGTATTTTTTCTCTCCTTTACTTTTTATTGCTGTTTATTCACCAATGACGCCAGATCAAATTCCATGTATATGGTTCATTCCATGTCAATTCAAGGAGGGCCTCAAGCACTTTGTCTCACATTTTCTTCAAATTTTAATCAAATATTCAAAGACTATTCAGAACAACAAATCTGACGTTCGAGGCCTGTATGCCAAAACTATGGAAAATATTACATTGACTACTGCGAGCATCCAGGAGCCAAGAAATGGAAAGGCTTCTTTGAGTGTAATGGCATGCTTCAGTGTCTCAAACATGGATGCTCGCAACAGTCAATGCAATATTTTCCATAGTTTGATCATACATAAACTTCACAGTTTAGTGTCAATGTCTGTTGTTTGACTATAGTCCAAGTCTGGGTGTCCATGACAACTGCCACAGAAAATTTCAGGCCTCTAAGTCCATTATTTGCTGAGATATTCTACCTTTAACATGGCTCCAGAAATGACAGCCATAATTTTTGCCTAAAAAAAACGGCAGACTCCATGCACACTAAATTGGCCATATCTCAGAAACTACTTGGCATACAGGCATCAAACTTCAGATTTGTTGTTCTGAGTAGTCTGGGAATATTTGGTTAAAATTTAAAGAAGATCTGAGACAAAGTTGAATTGACATGTAGAGCTGAAACAACTAATCGAGTTAATCGATTAAAACAGCTGTCAACTAATTTAGTCATCGATTAATTGCTAAATAACTCTGTTTTACCACAAATGTTTCATTTCTTCCATATAATCAAACATTTCTGCAGCACGGCATTGCTTTGAATCATGAACCAAAGCAGTGCTTCGATCTGCTGCTTCGTTGGTTCTTTGTTTTATTTCGCTTTATCTTCATTTTTCCCCCGCTAAAACCCTAAAGAGCATGTGTGTCTGTGAGTAATATTTACCTTTTTATGTTAAACTGACCTGTTACGGTCTTCTAAAACAGTTGACAGATGTATTTTATAACTTAAAAACGGGGCCGATGCTAACGCATTAGCATGTCTATGGCGTTTTCAATGTTAAAGTTAGCATGAAGCTGTTGGCATCTCAGCACATTTGTGTGCATGTGTTTTCTGTATAATGATTAATAGGTCAGCGTTTGTCGTAAAGAGTTAAATGTATTACAAATTGTAATATTTTTAATTTATATAAATAATAGCAACAACAATAACTAAAAAATAAAAAAAATAAAATGCAGTTAACTGCACATTTGTGTCTTTTCATGAAAATATCTTATTAAAGATCACATATTACACTTTAGTCGTGCCTTTAAAATACTTTCGTGGACTCTTGCTGTTGTCAGTGGCTGAGATAGATCCTGTAAGCATCTAAAATTGCTCATAATCGGGTGAAACCTGATGGAAATCTCTTTGTGGTGTGTCGGTAATGTATGTATGTGCAAAATAAAACAAAACCCTACTCCAGGTGAGCTTTTGGCAAGAATATAACATCATAACTTTGTTACAAGCTCAAACGATGTGTGATATAAAGGCCTTTTAATAATAACTCAAACAAATAATGGCAAAACTCACATGTAAGAAAAAATAAACGATTAATTGAAAGAAGAACTGACCAATTCATCAATTACTAAAATAACACTATGTAACAAATTTTTATTTTTTTTTTGTTCCTGGGTACAGTGTGTTTTCCTAACCTGTTATGTCTTAAATAAATAGAAAATAGCTGTTATTCCACAGAAACGTTGCTTCTGTGATCAGGACATTGACATTTTGAAATTTGTCTGTTTTCAAGAATATTCTCGATTTGCCTCTAGTGGCGATTAATTTTGTAGCGAGTGCGTTTTCTGCAATTACTATTAACAGAAAATGCTAATTTTTAAAATAACTGTAAATATTAGTTTTACTTACCACTTAGGATGATACTATTATACCAAAAATTCACAAGAGGTACTTTTGAAGAACTGCCAGCCATCCGTATTCGATCTGAAGAACTGCCAGCCAACCGTATCCGATCTGAACTCTTGGGTTTTGTGATCCTAACACCCCTAGTTAAATAACGGTTTCAACACAGGCCTTTTAATTTTTGCTTTGTTAGACTGCTGTTATACACACCTTGACAACAGTTTACCAACCACCATGAAAGTTAGAAGACGATAACAGCACTAATGTCATGCTAACTTAACAATGCTAACTACCACAGTATAGTTAACTACTGTTAAAATTCTAAAGATAAAAACATTTGGACAAGATAACTGTAGCAATACTATAATTAGGGATGCACCGATACCACGTTTTCCCCAGACTGAGTACAAGTACTAACATTTGGGTACTCGTCGATATGAATACTTAATGATACATTACAATTTTATGATGACTTTGTAACTGCTACCAATATCATTAGCTTTGTTTTTATTTACAAACATTTCACTTAAATCACATAACTTCACTTTTTGACTACAACAAATTGTGCTTTAACATTAACCATGTGTTTCTTAACAAACATGACACTGCCAAACATCTCACTTAAATATAATCTGTGGACTTCAGCAATACAAAATATACCACACCAGGAACAGAACTGAAACTGTCCATCACTAACTTTTAGGGCTGAAACAATTAGTCGAGTAACTCAATTCAATTCAATTTTATTAATTTTTATAGCACCATCTCACGACAGAGTGGCCTCAAGGCACTTCACACAACACAATTCATAGCAGCACAAAGTGAATTAAAATTGAAAAGGGCACAGTACAAAAGGTAAAACATAGTAAAATAAAAATAAATTACAAAGCAAAGATAAAAACATAATACAACCCCAATTCCAATGAAGTTGGGATGTTGTGTAAAATGTAAATAAAAACAGAATACAATGATTTGCAAATCCTCTTCAACCTACATTCAATGGAATACACCACAAAGACAAGATATTTAATGTTCAAAATTGATAAACTTTGTTTTTTGCAAATATTTGCTCATTTTGAAATGGATGCCTGCAACACGTTTCAAAAAAGCTGGAACAGTGGTATGTTTACCACTGTGTTACAGCACCTTTCCTTCTAACAACACTCAATAAGCATTTGGGAACTGAGGACACTAACTGCTGAAGCTTTGTAGGTGGAATTCTTTCCCATTCTTGCTTGATGTACGACTTGAGTTGTTCAACAGTCCGGGGTCTCTGTTGTCGTATTTTGCACTTCATGATGCGCCACACATTTTCAATGGGCGACAGGTCTGGACTGCAGGCAGGCCAGTCTAGTACCCGCACTCTTTTACTGCGAAGCCACGCTGTTGTAACATGTGCAGAATGTGGCTTGGCATTGTCTTGCTGAAATAAGCAGGGACAATCCTGAAAAAGATTTTGCTTGGATGGCAGCATGCGTTGCTCCAAAACCTGGATGTACCTTTCAGCACTGATGGTGCCATCACAGATGTGTAAGTTGCCCATTCCATGGGCACTAACACACACCCCCATACCATCACAGATGCTGGCTTTTGAACTTAGTGCTGGTAACAATCTGGATGTTCTTTTTTCTCTTTTGTCCGGAAGACACAACGTCCATGATTTCCAAAAACAATTTGAAATGTGGACTTATCAGACCACAGCACAATTTTCCACTTTGCGTCTGTCCATTTCAAATGAGCTCGGGCCCAGAGAAGGCGGCAGGTTTTCTGGATGTTGTTGATGTATGGCTTTCACTTTGCATGGTAGAGGAAAAGACATGTTATGAAGAAAAAAAAAAAAAACCTGTGTGAAACAGCGGACGATTCTCTTTTCTTGCTGCAACAGACAAGAATCCCCATTTAGCAACTTTAATCTGCAGCAATGTGAGTCACGACTGACATCTTTAAATGGCTTTGATGGAGGTTGATGAATATATTGTGGAACCGCTGTTTATGAATCATAACCAGCGGGTCCACAATTAACAGAGAAATGATGAGCAGACACGAAAACTATAAATAATATAAACACGTGTGAATTTGCCAATTTCATTAGCGGGCCAAATAAACACCATAAAAATAAATATTTTACCAAAAATTATTTTCTTATGTCAATGCATTCCCATATAGATACCAAAAACATTTTTTGATCAATTGGATTCCCTCATGTCACATTTTATAAGAAACAGAAAAAACCCAAGAAATACAAAAAAGACAAAAAAAAAAAATCTTACAAAGACCAACTTGTCAAGGTGGAATGGGATTACCATATTTCAGACATTATTACTGGTCATGTAATATCCGCTCAATGTCATTTTGTGTTTCTAATCAAGAGACTGAATGGAGCAAAATGGAAAATGAGTGTCATTACCCTTCCTCTGTAAAAGCATTACTTTATTCATCTACTCCAATTCCAAACCATAATTTTGAGAATCTAGTGGTCTCTCACTCTGTCAAAATTTAGACCCAGATATGGAAATATTTTAGATGGGAAAAGCACGTCAGCTGTCAATCCTTTAAGAAATAATTACTCTTTTCTTCTGTCAGTTTCAAATACATCATTTTATGTGTGGAGTCATAAAGGGATTAAATGTATTAATGATTTATTTATTGAAAAGGTTTTCCTCACATTTCAACAATTACAAAACAAAGTCAAGTTAGGAAGCAAAGGCTTCTTTAAGTTCCTTCAGATATGGAGCTGTGTTACGAGCCAATTCCCATCCTTCCCCCACCAGTCCCCCAGCTCTGCTAGGTAGGAGATGTTTCAGTCTGATCCATTTAAAAAAGGACAAATAGCAAGGATCCACAACGTGTTATCACAGGAGGACTCAACGCCTACATTAGACCATCTGAAAAGGAACCGGCAAGAGGATCTGGGAGTAAACATCACAGACAATCAATGGATAAAAGCTCAGAGTTACATCCATTCCACTTCTGCTTGTTTAGACATGGACTTTTACAATTCAAGATTTTACACAGATTACATTTGTCCAAACTGAGACTATCAAAGATGTTTCCTTCAGCGAATACCTCTTGTGACAAATGTGCACAGCAACCAGCCTCACTGGCACATATGTTTTGGAACTGTCCCCACATCACAACATACTGGAATGATTTATTTCAGACCCTTTCATAAATCCTGACAAAAACCCAACTTAAACCAGACCCATTCTGGGCTCTATTTGGCGTGAGACCAGTGACAGAGCACGACTCAAAAACTCAGGATAATAATAAAAAATAAAAAAAAACACACACACACACACACACTCACTCGGCTACAGTTTATTGATTATTTTAACACATCTATATAACTACTTTTGTTTTTAGAATGGAAATGATTGAAGTGTAACGTCTTCTGTTTATTCTGTTTTATCTTTGTTTGAATGTATTATAAATGAAAAAATACTAAGCAAGAGAATCTTTATAAAAAAAATTAAAAAAAACTACATATTCATAAGTGCTCAATTTGATCTCTGGGGAAATCCCCGGCACCATCTCTCACTGTTCATCATTGGTTTTTCTCATGTCTGCTTGAAACAGAGGTGACATCAAGTAATACTCAAATTAGGGTTACAACAAATACACCGTGCCCTCTACGTCATCTGTAATCAACCAAATTTTAATTATATTAAATCTAGACTTTAAAATTTTATTTCATCATTTTAAAAAAAATTATACAGGGTGAGCACAAAACACTCCATGATTTCCAATAGATATAGAATGTAACTTTATTGAAATATTCTTACACATTGGTGGCTACAATTGCATGATCTCTTATGGTTTCAAGTAGTATTGGCACCCCGCCCATTACTCGGCAAATACTGATGTGATAATCTGGCTCAGTCCGGACTCTCTGCAACATATCGGGCATGTAGAGCATGACACGGGAGTGGATTTTCACTCCCGTCCCATCCCGCTCCCAGAAAAAAAATCCCATACTGTCCCAATCCTGGACTGGAGTAAAAAAATAAATCCCATCCCGTCCCACTCCTGTAAAGATGACTCCCAATCCCAACCCACTCCCACTCAAAATCAGTCCCACTCCCGTATGTCTTGCGCCGTGATGATCAATCAGGGACTGAATATGTAGTGACGTGGAGATGTCTGGAGTTTGACTGAAGATGTGAACATGTCCTGTCTCTGGTAGCAGCCTGTGAGCAGGACTTATGTCTCTTTTGTCCTTTATTTCACAATAATGACAGAGTTTTTGGAGCGAGCAGCAGCACCACTGCAGCAGGAGCGGAGTTTCTGTTTCTTTTTATGTTACATGCGCGCGTAAGCGAATGGAGATTATTTTACTTATTAACTACACAGAAATAAATACACAATAAAACAAATGGTGACTGGTTTCTAAACACAATTATGACAGAGTTTTTTGGTGGAAGAGCGAGCTGCAGCAAGCAGCGGAGTTTCTTTTTTTTTTATTATTATTGTTTACATGTGCGTGCGTGAACGGGACAGTTGGTCCTCAAGCTGGGTCCTGCAGAGGCGGAAGGACCACTAAAAGCAGCCAGCATCCAGACGCAGCTCCTGCAGCAAATAATGATACTCTCTGTATTGGGAGCTTTTCACAACAACTCGCCCCGTGTGATCAACGTCCGTCATGATAACTTGACTGACAACCGGAGCCAGCGAGCGGAATGGAAGCTCCTCCTATTTGATGACGCACCAGGGCGAATTTTAGGCCCCCGCGAATTTGTAGCGTCTGATCGCGCCCGGTGTGAACGCGGCATTAAATAGATGAAAATCATCATCTATTTTTGCCATTCCCGCTCCTGCCCGCTCATTTTTATTCCAGTCCCATCCCAATCACGGGATTGATAAAATTTTGACTCCCATCCCGTGGGAATCCCGCAGGAATCACGTGACCCACGGGAATTCCCGAAAAATGTCATCCTCTATTGGCATGATTGAATGTACTGCTGCAATGATGCGGGTGAGAAAAGACTTCTGAGTTAATGCATCTGCGGTCACCATATTTATAAACATATTCCAATACGTTTTGATATCATAGCCACTTGAAATGAGGGGGCGTTTTTGTGCTCACTTGTATCTTTTCTTCTAGTATTATTAATATCTAAAACAACCACCGGTGTTTGATTCTTTTTTTTTTTCTTTTTTTTTATGCTTTTCCAGGTCCATACAGTCCATGGATATACATAACATACTCCTCATTTAGTCATCTGCAATTGTATCACTCTACACTTCATAAGCAGTACAAAAACAAGTAGGGACCCATTAGGCCAGTGATTTTCAACCTTTTTTGAGCCGCGGCACCCTTTTTATATTTACAAAATCCTGCGGCACACCACTAACCAAAATAATATTATAATGCTATTACCTCTGGTTTTGCGCAAAACCCAAATATCATTATTATTATTATTATTAATAGAAAATCGATACAGAAAACGCAGCATTTCGAAAATCCTCAAGCATTTTGTGCTCTGATCTCAAGTAGGGCTGTCACGATTAGGAATTTCTGGAGACAATTAATTGTCAGACAAATAATTGCGACTGACGAATATATTGTCTTTTTTTTTTCTTTTTTCCCCTTCTTTATATTCTACTATTGTAGTATAATTACACAACTCTGGAAGAACGTTTGGCTTCTGTGAGTGGAGAAACTGGGAATGGTGCAACATTTTTATTTTTATCTTCATTTTACATACAGTCCCAATTTTTTCTGAATTGTGGTTGTTTCTGTTGCATTTCTGAAATTGTTTCTCCTTATCAGTCACGTTTTGTGCTTAAACACTGCATTAAGCTCAAGATTGAACATTTAAATACCTTTGGAAAATAACAGCTGTTAAAGTTCAGAGTTCTCACCTGCTTTTTGTGATCTGTGCATCTGAACATTGTTGGGTTTTTTTTGTGGCTCAGTTCATTCATATATTCTCATTTTTTAAATATGTTTTTAAAGATATTTGACCATTTATTTCATCTCATGATCTCATAAATTCAGCATACGACGCGCACATGGTGTGAACAGGACGGTAACGGCAGAATCACACCTTTAGAGAAAGTTCAGAGAGAAGTAAAGGCAGCTTCATGTTTCCGTTTTGTTAACGTTCACTCGGGTTAAAATCCTCTCTCTGCTCCGCGCTCGCTGCGCACTGAACCTGCATTCAGGAATCTCCCTCACCCACCCCCTCCCTCGCAGTCTGCAGCCTGTTAACTCCGCGCGCGCGCACACACAGGCACACACACCGACAGCTCCCCATTTTAGACGGCTTTTGAAGAAGACGGCACTGTTTTAATCGGCCGTCAGCCTCCTTGTTATTGTCCCGTCTTAAGACGAGAGCGAGGCTGCAGCACGTTTGACATCAGATTCTGAGTCGTTTTATGCTTTGTGGATAAAATAAATAATTCACAGTAATCGCGAATATGAAAAATACCCACGGCACCCCGGTTGAGAATCACTGCATTAGGCATTCAAATATCTAATAATATTTACCTATAACCATTTTAGACATCGTAAAAATATTTATAAACAAACAGATGTGTAAAATATTGGGGTAAACCACAATGACACATAAAGCCCTCTACAGGGAGAATGGAAAATAAAAACAGAAAAAGGACCCAAAGAGCCACTTTTAAACAAATGGTGGTCATATTGGCGTGACATACATTATCCATCTTTCCAAAAAAGGTTCTTGTTGCAGTCTAAAAGCAAAGGTAATCCTCTCCATCTTGAACATATCATAGGTTATGTCGATCCATTTTTCTACAGTAGGTATTTCAGGTTTTAACCAATAGCTTTCCTGCTAGCAGCACTTAGGATCCGAAATACGTATTTGACATTAGAGGAAGCATTTTCTGTTGTAATGGCCCCGAACCAGTGTTTGATTCATGTCATCCAATCAATATCAGTGTGTTCTAGTTTTACTAAGACAGTGCTGCATTAAATGGAACTGAGAAGAGGCACACACAAAAAAATGTTTGTATGCTTCATTTTAGAAAAAAATTTAAACACTAAGAAGCAGTTTGGATTGAAGGCCATTTTCTCTTAATACAGAGCTGTTAAACTTTCAAGCATATACACTAGACTGAGTTTACTGTGCTTGCTTTCAACCCTGTGTAACTGTGATGTTTAAAATAACAAAAATATGATGGTGAAATCCCTAGTTTATACTACCCACCTCTACCTCAAAGCTTTTTCAATATCAGAGTAAATTGTGTTCAAATTCACAATTGTGTGAGAACAACACGCTGACAACTACCTTTTTCCCTGTGTAGTTTATGAGTTGTCAGTCTATAAACTGTCAGTAAAGTCGACAGCCCTTCGGCTGCTCCCTTGTTTTCACTCGGAGGCACCACAGCAAATCCAAGGTGGATCTGCATTTTGATTTGGCACAAGTTTTACGCTGGATGCCCTTCCTGACGCAACTCCACATTACATGGAGAAATGTGGCAGAGGTGGAGGGTAGGGTTTGAACCGGGAACATTCCACACAGAAACCAAGTGCACCAACCACTTGTCCACCAGCCCTGTTAGTTTATAAATTGTCATTTATGTTTTTTTTTAAAAAAAAAAGGCCCATTTTCCAGAGAAAAAGGTGATATGGTCAAATGCCTTGTTTTGCCCAACCACAGCCAAAAAAAAAAAAAAAAAAAAAAAAATAGCAACTAGCATAATTGATACATTAGAACCAAGGAGTTATTTTTACTTTTCTACTTTAAAAAATTAATGTAACCATAATTCTTCTCTCGACTGAATCACTTTAACCCTAAATTACAAACAAATCACCTTTATGTCGACCATTTCCTGTTGATTTTCTATACTGAAACTGTGGTAACAGCTGCTGTTTGCCTGTGGCTAAGAGAGCAGCTGTTTCTCAGTTACAGTTTTGGTCAAATGGGAAAAACACCCAAAGTGGGTAGAAGTATCACACCAATGCTCTATTTATTTAACCCTCAAGTTTAATTCCTCAATCACATATGAAAGAAAGACAAAACTATGCATGAGGGGAAACTACAATTAAAATGCAAAAAAAAAAAAAAAAAGGTCTCAAGTTAAGTGGTATGTTACAACATTTCACTTCAGGCTTTAAACTGCAAATCAAAGAAGCGATAAGCTCGCATACCTTAATTAAATGAGAGTTTGTAAGGTCTGGGGAGATGTTTTTGCGGCCACCTGCTTCGCACTTTAACAGCTGGCTATCCGGAACACATTTGTTGACATTAGCAGTCAGTCCGCCCCTCACCGTTAGCCAGTTAGTTGACAACTATCTATCGCAGATCATATTAACCTTATCGTTGCCAGATCCGTCAACCATGAATAGTAACTAATTCATCTGACAATAAATCCTTTATATCATCTTAACTTGGAGTACATTACTCGCTAGCCTACTGTTTATGTACCAATGCTAGCAGGTATTATCTGTCAGCAAAGTGTTTAGCTACAGGTGCTAAGACATTCCACAGATGTCAACTTTTTTTTTAATTAACAAACCTTGCACCCAAACGGGAGAGTTTATTTGAAAGACATAAGCCTTTCTTTCAGCAGTACTCTGAGAGCTCTTACCAGCTAACGTTGCAGACTGGACGGCGCAGCAGCGGCAGTCTTCTCCCTCACAGTGTCGCTTCACACGGTTCCACAAACTTAAACCAGCTCCGCTTACCAGCTGCTTTCAGCGTGGCCTGACGACGAATACTTTCTAACTTCTCAGATTAACACAAAAGAAGGCAAAAATGTCACATGCTAGCTTTAGCTATGCCTAATGCTACCTAGCTAATAGCGAGATAAAGATGTGCTTTTGTCGAGCTGCGAAAACGGATCGCTCGCATTAACTGCGGTTAAAAATAATGAACGAAAAAAACCTTCTAACCAGACAAAAGCAGCCAGCAAGCTGAAGTGACGCTGCTACGTGTCGACAAAGTTAGCCCAAATGACAATTTTTATCGAGATAACTTTCCATCCAACCCTGCTGTAAGCAGAAGGGGCTGGAATGTCGCCATCGCTTACAGGGCACCGTGCGCATGCGCATAACGGCAAACAATGACGAGTTCCAAATTACTGTCAAGATGCCACTGGTTTAAACCGGTACAACTATTATAACGAGTCCCGAATGTACCTACATTTTAATGTTCGTGCATAACGTCTTTTTTTCCTTCTTCTTCTTCTTCTCATCATCCCACAGGAGCATGCGCCCATCTATCCACCGGCGGAGTGGCTTCAAAAGTGTTAGAGGGGTCTGTAGTATTTTTAATTTAACCAGGTTAGTCCCAAGATCGAGACTTCTTTTGCAAGGGAGACCTTGACATTTATAAAGTTTCCAATTCACTTAACCTGCACGTCTTTAAATGTGGGAGGAAACCAGAAAACCCACACAAACTCCACACAGAATGGCCACAGGTGGGAATTGAACCTATGACCTTCTTGCTGAGAGGCAACAGTGCTAACCACTAAGCCACCATGCTTCCCATCTTTGGTCTGGTACATCAATATTAATAATAGTTGTTATTAGGTATTAGCAATATGCGTAAATCCCTGAGTTGGCTGGAACAGTGGTTCACATCAGGTCTGGGGTTCTGTTCCATCAGGCCCCCATTCCTTTCTGTTACAAAGTGGCTATCCGTACGGAACTGTCTATTCGTACCTAGTGTTGCCTAGTGTTATGGGTGGGTTTTCAAATAAGTTTAGGGTTTCTCCACTGGTATGTTGATGACTTCATGGTATGACCTGTTGTTCTAGCACACCTGGTAGGGCATCAAGCCACTTTATTGATTATGTCTTTGTTTATACGTCAACCATTTTCCCCAGTTTTTTATAAAAAGTTCTTCCTTCATTACCTAAGGCCAAAATATGGCTATTGGGTATTGCAAAGGCCTTGCGTCTGTCCGTCCATCTGATTTTGCTCAGTCTAAGTCCAGTCCTATTACTGCCAGGGTCTTCAAATTCATAGGGAACATTCTTGGGACACAGACCTTGGACAAGTTCAAAGATGGCTAACCTTGACCTATTTTAAGAGGTCAAATGTCACATTCTGTTTCCTGTTGTTATGCTCATATGGACGACAGCATGAATCATGGAAATTCTCTTCTTTTTCGGGGGGGAGGGGTTCTGTGAAGGACACGGTGGCAGCCAATCAGAGTCGAGAGGCACCGTGACGTCACTGGCTGGTCTCTCTCTGGTTGCTAATCCAACATGTCGGAATCCGCTCCGAAATGTTTCTGTGTAAATATAACATGTTTCATATATTATGTAAAAACTAGCGAGAAATAAACACTTCTAAATCTAAAAATGCTGTTTTTTTATCCCGATAACACCTCTGGGGTGATTTACAAGACATCTTGCAGATGTCAGCACGCACGCGCATCACACGGCATCAAGTTAACTTCCAGTCTTTTCAAAAGCTCATGTACGTGCACACGCACACTGTCCTGCAGACACTGTTAAAATGTAAATAAAATATTGTTTATGATTGATTGATTGATTGATTTTAATCTGCAACATCAATATAAACATACAGAGGTGAATGTATCAATGACACACAGATAACCCAATAAAGCATAAATACTTATTTCTATTGTGGTTCTTGTGAAATTATCACATGAGAAAATAGAGGGGCTTGACTGAAGATGTACAAATTGTAAATAAGATAATAGCATCTTAATAATTAATGTAAATAACATTATGCTCATACAGCCAAGGGTATTTTAGCATTGTGTTATATTTTTTTAGCTTGTATGTAACATGCTCCATCACAAGTATGTCCTCTATGATTAGCAACAATTGTTTGTGACTCAGAGCATCAGTCTTAAACCAGTTCTTAGTAATGGCCTTCTTTCCAGCCTCCAGAAGAATCTTGACCTGATATTTGTCTCCTGCATGCGTAGTTCATTCCAGATTCCCAAGGTACAAAACAAGACAAAATTTAGGAATTACATATCACAATATGTCACAGAGAGCTCAGTGAATGTTTTGTTTTTCTTTTGATCTGTTACTTTTTTCTCATTCATTGTTTTTTTTTTGTTTTGTTTTGTTTTGTATATTTATTCTCATGCTGGGGGTTTTCTGCTTGGGTCTATCTGTCTCTATCTGTCTTGTCTGTCTCTTGGTTCTTGGTGGTGGGTGTTTCCCTCTTTCTGGCTATGACTTTGTTCTGGTGCTTTCCATGCACACCTGTTCCTGATTTGCAGATCATCGCCTGGGGTTATATAAGCTCACTGGGTGCTTGAATCCCTCGCTGGATTGATGTGCCTTGTGCCTCTTTCCAGCTCTGTTCCTTGCATTCCATAATCCTGCCTGCCTCATTGTGTTTTATGATCTTCTGCCTGTTTGATCAAACACACCTGAGCATGATGATTTTTTTTTTTTTTTTTTTCTGACTGCCTACTAGTGTACCGACCTCTGCTATCCACTCAAGTAAAGGCTTTTTACAACCAGAGCTGTCTGTTCGAGCTGTGCATTTGTGTCCAAGAGTTTTTGACCAACCAGCCTGATATATTATAAAACCCAAGTGGCCGCTGTGTGCATATACAACCCCTGGCAATAATTATGGAATCACCGGCCTCGGAGGATGTTCATTCAGTTGTTTAATTTTGTAGAAAAAAAGCAGATCACAGACATGACACAAAACTAAAGTCACTTCAAATGGCAGCTTTCTGGCTTTAAGAAACACTATAAGAAATCAGGAAAAAAATTTGTGGCAGTCAGTAACGGTTACTTTTTTAGACCAAGCAGAGGGAAAAAAATATGGAATCACTCAATTCTGAGGAGTAAGTTATGGAATCACCCTGTAAATGTTTATCTCCAAAACTAACACCTGCATCAAATCAGATCTGCTCGTTAGTCTGCATCTAAAAAGGAGTGATCACACCTTGGAGCGCTGTTGCACCAAGTGGACTCACATAAATCATGGCTCCAACACAAGAGATGTCAATTGAAACAAAGGAGAGGATTATCAAACTCTTAAAAGAGGGTAAATCATCACGCAACGCTGTGTCTAAACTCTGGACCAAATACAAACAACATGGGAAGGTTGTTAAAGGCAAACATACTGGTAGACCAAGGAAGACATCAAAGCGTCAAGACAGAAAACTTAAAGTAATATGTCTCAAAAATCGAAAATGCACAACAAAACAAATGAGGAACGAATGGGAGGAAACTGGAGTCAACGTCTGTGACCGAACTGTAAGAAACTGCCTAAAGGAAATGGGATTTACATACAGAAAAGCTAAATTAAAGCCATCATTAACACCTAAACAGAAAAAACAAGGTTACAATGGGCTAAAGAAAAGCAATCATGGACTGTGGATGACTGGATGAAAGTCATATTCAGTGATGAATCTCGAATCTGCATTGGACAAGGTGATGATGCTGGAACTTTTGTTTGGTGCCGTTCCAATGAGATTTATAAATATGACTGCCTGAAGAGAACATGTAAATTTCCACAGTCATTGATGATGTGGGGCTGCATGTCAGGTAAAGGCACTGGGGAGATGGCTGTCATTACATCATCAATAAATGCACAAGTTTACGTTGATATTTTGGACACTTTTCTTATCCCATCAATTGAAAGGATGTTTGGGGATGATGAAATCATTTTTCAAGATGATAATGCATCTTGCCATAGAGCAAAAACTGTGAAAACATTCCTTGCAAAAAGACACATAGGGTCAATGTCATGGCCTGCAAATAGTCCAGATCTCAATCCAATTGAAAATCTTTGGTGGAAGTTGAAGAAAATGGTCCATGACAAGGCTCCAACCTGCAAAGCTGATCTGGCAACAGCAATCAGAGAAAGTTGGAGCCAGATTGATGAAGAGTACTGTTTGTCACTCATTAAGTCCATGCCTCAGAGACTGCAAGCTGTTATAAAAGCCAGAGGTGGTGCAACAAAATACTAGTGATGTGTTGGAGCGTTCTTTTGTTTTTCATGATTCCATCATTTTTTCCTCAGAATTGAGTGATTCCATATTTTTTCCCTCTGCTTGGTCTAAAAAAATAACCGTTACTGACTGCCACAATTTTTTTCCTGATTTCTTATAGTGTTTCTTAAAGCCAGAAAGTTGCCATTTGAAATTACTTGAGTTTCGTGTCATGTCTGTGATTTGCTTTTTTTCTACAAAATTAAACAACTGAATGAACATCCTCCGAGGCCGGTGATTCCATAATTTTTGCCAGGGGTTGTAATCCAAAAGGTGAATAAACCATCTGACCAATGAGGTGCTGGGATGTGAGTACAAAAAGAGTCCAAATAAATATACAGGATGGAGTGCACACATGTAACACGAATGATAAACAAAACTAAACACTGATGAACAAACAGTGGGGGACCATAAACCCGAGATAATTACAACACAGCAACAGGTGAGACCAAACGATAATGTTATGTTTCGGACGCGGTCGGAGCACCGACCCAGCGTTTGAAAGGACCCAGCATAAAATAAGCAGAACACGGTTCAAAAGATAACAGAATTTAATAAACATAACAGTGTGTGCAGTGCTAAACAACTAAAAAGTCCGCGGCCTGGTGAGGTGGAAACACGACGCGTTCTCAACAGCGCAAACGGTCCGGAGCCACAGCAGTTCGGACCCAGGGACCCCGCCGACACCCCCCAGGTGGCCGCGACAAACCAAGTCTGTGAAGAAAGAAAACATGAGGTGAGTCCAACTCCACACAGAGAGACACAACTCAAAGGTGCACGCAATCAGCAAACACTTCCTGTCTTAAATCTATACATCAGCTTCTTACCCTGCAGGCACAGAACAACTCAGTTCAAATCTCCACTGCAGCAGAAGCTGATTAGACAATTAGCATAACGTGACAGCTCACTAACACAAGGTGTGAGGGACACCAAATCCACTGTCATTACTTCATAAATGTCACCAAAAACCGAATTACCTCAGGAAGTGTGCTGAAGAGCGTGAGACCTCACCCAATCCTCCTTCACAGACTGTGGCGTCAAACCTGGAGCGGTCTCTGCGTCCGTTATGGTGAGATTGTTCTCCTGACGTTGATCTCACACGTCTGCTCACAAGGTCAAGTCTCTGGCAATCACACACTGTGCATTCAAGGTTTAAATGCAGCAATCTCTGATCAAGACAAAATACACCACAGCTGTGAGTCCTGATGACCTGCATGTGAAAACAAGCCTCAGGTGTTCAGGGTGAAGTCCTAATGCTCAGCCACTCAGTCCTGAATGCATACCACCTGGTGGGAGAAACAGAAAACAAAACCCAAGCCAGCCAAACACCCCAGCCCACAACAGTACCCCACCCTCACGGGAAGCCTCCCGGCGACCACACGGACCTGGGCCAGAAAAAACAAAGCCCCCCTCCAGGGACCATGGCTGGAATGTTGGCTGGGAACAAAAAACACCTCCTGCAGCTTCAGTTTCGGCTCCTTGTGCTGACGATCCAGCTGGGAAAGGCCCGTCTCCAGGAGCTGTGCGTTACTGTGCTCTGACGACAGCTCCATCATCAGCTGCTCCACCTGCAATGTTAATTTCTTCATGCAGTCATTGATCATCTCAATGTTGAGCCTCTCCAGCTCTTCCCTCAGCTGGATAACGCACGCTTCCAGCCGCCTCTTCTCTGTCAACAGGGAACTCCGTGCCGAGACCATCACTCTCATCCTGGAGCTCATCCTTTCCCATCCTGAGCCTGTCTGCAGCAGACTGCTCCGCAGCTGACACTCCAGTGCAGAGACATCCTTTGTTGACTTTAATGGTCTTGCCCTCTGTTTCATTTAGCAAATCTGTTAGAGTCTCCACCTTTGTGTTCATTCCTGTCGACTCTTGCTTTAGTTGTTCACTTTGCATAATTTTGGCCAGGAGTTCTTGAACCTGTGCACTCAGCCTTCTTCCGACTGTGTGTTAAAGTCTGCTTAGTCATAAAACAAAAAAAAGAAAAAAAAGACAAACACAAACAACCATACCAACCCCCCCTCCCCAGAGGACCGTCCCATCAAACCCCGGGAAGAGGAGAAAAGATAAAACACAACCCAAACTTAAGCTTGCAAAAAAAAAAAAAAAAAAAAACTCTAACCCCCCCCCCCCCCCCCCCCCCCCCCCCCGGACGACATGTAGGGACCAACACCCCCCAGAGGACATCCCGCCAGCTCCAGGAGTAGTAACCACAGCCGAGGTCCGTCTGGGATACAAAGTCACCCACGGGGGCTCCCAGCGCATCCCAGAGGACCGTTCCATCAAACCCCAGGAGACACCCCCCCCATGACTAACAGACCCAGCCCTGGCCGTCTACGGCTAGATGGACCCACAGTCCTTTCCCCCCCAGAGGACACCACAGTCACACCCTGACGGCGGAAACTGGGGAAAAAAAAAACATACAAACAAAACAACAACCCCAACCCCACCCCCTCAGCGCAGTGGAAACTGGAAGTACGTCCAGGGTCACCAACCACGACTATACCCCAAAAGTCAACCGGGAGGAGTGGAACAGCGGTAATGGCATACGGCACAAGACGGCGCCACCCCTCCGACTTTTAAACCAGCCACCAGTTGCGGGTATATTCCACTGCCCCTAACCTCAGCTATGCCGATGGCATACGGCTCAAAGGCGCGCTGAAGCCGGAGGTGGAACAGGGAATCAACAAAAAAAAACAACACCCCGAACCCCCCCCCCCCCTCCCGGATGCAGCGGTCACCTGGGAAACGCCCAGCACAACCAAACTGCACCACCCCAGCAACGCCGACAACCTACGGCTCACACGGCTGGGGCCAGAGGAGAAGACAGGGAAGTAAAAAAAAAAAAAATACCCCAAACCCCCCCCCCTCCCGGGTGCAGAGGTTACCCGGGAAACGCCCAGCATAACCAAACTGCACCACTCCAGCAACGCCGACAACGTACGGCTCACACGGCTGGAGCCAGAGGAGAAGAGAGAGAACAACAAAAAAAAAACAAAAAAAAAACAACCCAATTACCCCCCCATCACCCCCCAGAGGACCGTCCCATCAAACCCTGGGAGGTGAAACCAAAAGAAATAAAAAGAAAGACCAACAGACAAACATAAAGTCACGTGGGTCCAACTACGCTCCAGACAGCCTGCATTTTCAACTCCACCAGACCACAGACAGTGCTTTAAAACCCACAAAAACAACAAATTAGCCCCTGATAAAAACACCTCATACTAAAACAAGAAACAGATAATAGACCAATAAAAAAAAACTAACATTGGCCTACGTCGTCAAGTGCAAAGAATGGAAAAACATTGTGTTTTCCATCCTTTGAACCTGAACAGTAATGTGACTCTGTCACCAACAGAGGGAGCCAAAGTGCCAAATAAGAAAATCCCCGTGGTAACAGAGTAAAAACCAATACACACTGCTGTAAATAACAGCAGGTTATAACAAACAGCTTAAAGTGCAAACTAAATACCACCGGGGCTGCTACAACAGGCGTCGGAGCCAGCTGCATGGGAGGAGACGGGGCTACAGCCGTAACAGCGGGGTGCGACACGACCCAAGCTGTAAACTCCGCCATGCGCGCACCAACGCGCACAACCCAGGCGGAGAGCACCCGCAACTGATCCCGGATCAACTCCAACATCTGCTGCAGCCTTCCCGGCAAAAATACCGTCTCTGCTTCCGCTGGGCCATTGTTAAATGGCCAGAGACTACTGTTATGTTTCGGACGCGGTCGGAGCACCGACCCAGCGTTTGAAAGGACCCAGCATAAAATAAGCAGAGCACGGTTCAAAAGATAACAGAATTTAATAAACATAACAGTGTGTGCAGTGCTAAACAACTAAAAAGTCCGCGGCCTGGTGAGGTGGAAACACGGCGCGCTCTCAACAGCGCAAACGGTCTGGAGCCACAGCAGTTCGGACCCAGGGACCCCGCCGACACCCCCCAGGTGGCCGCGACAAACCAAGTCTGTGAAGAAAGAAAACATGAGGTGAGTCCAACTCCACACAGAGAGACACAACTCAAAGGTGCACGCAATCAGCAAACACTTCCTGGCTTAAATCTATACATCAGCTTCTTACCCTGCAGGCACAGAACAACTCAGTTCAAATCTCCACTGCAGCAGAAGCTGATTAGACAATTAGCATAACGTGACAGCTCACTAACACAAGGTGTGAGGGACACCAAATCCACTGTCATTACTTCATAAATGTCACCAAAAACCGAATTACCTCAGGAAGTGTGTTGAAGAGCGTGAGACCTCACCCAATCCTCCTTCACAGACTGTGGCGTCAAACCTGGAGCGGTCTCCTGACGTCGATCTCACACGTCTGCTCACAAGGTCGAGTCTCTGGCAATCACACACTGTGCATTCAAGGTTTAAATGCAGCAATCTCTGATCAAGACAAAATACACCACAGCTGTGAGTCCTGATGACCTGCATGTGAAAACAAGCCTCAGGTGTTCAGGGTGAGGTCCTAATGTTCAGCCACTCAGTCCTGAATGCATACCACCTGGTGGGAGAAACAGAAAACAAAACCCAAGCCAGCCAAACACCCCAGCCCACAACAGATAACACAGAACAAAACATTAAGCAATCGGCAACCAGACAGAGGAAAGGTGCGGCTTAAAATACACAAACTAATAAACAAACACACAGCAGGTGTGAGGGGCAGAGACACGCACGTGACGAATAAAACAAATGAAGGTGACTGATAACTAAACAGAGAGCAAGGAGTGATAAAAAACAAAACCTAACGATAACCAAACACAATCAAGACAGTGAAACATCACAAAACCAAAATACACATCCAAAAACATGAGACCAAAAACAAGAAAAACTAACACCAAGAACTAAGAAGACATATGGAGGCAAACACTGAACAAACAACATAAACTGCACAATAACCAAAAACTAAATCAAGGAACACATGCAGACAATAAACATGGAACTCAAAAGTGAACAGAGTACAACATGAAAAACCAAAGAACACATAATGACACTTAATGAGCAACACACAGACGAGATACACTTGAGACAGGGGACACATAAGGACAAAGACACAGCAGAGGACAAACCACAAGAGGGACCCACACAAATGACAGACATGGGAGGACACACACTGAATACAAAAAGGGGTGCGGGCAGCAGACAATAACCACATATGTGTATAAACTGAAAAGATACAGAGGACTGAATACAAACCCATAAACAAAAGGCATGCCAATGAGTAAACCCACCTTAAACAGTTGTAAACTGTGCGTAAGTGCGCAGCTGCGTGCCAATTCGCAAAGAAAACTTTGAAATGTTCAAAACTTGTTGCATGCATTAATTTTGTGAACTAGTCGTGAACATTGCACAACCTAGTCGAAAACACTGCGTCACTGTGTGTCATTGCACACAGCACATATGAACTTGAAATTGAGATTATAATGAGATGTTACATCTATGTTAAACATAACATTGCAAATACATTATCTGACTCATATAGGTAAGTCCCTTCGGCTGCTCCCTTGTTTGCACTTGGGGTCACCACAGCAAATCCAAGGTGGATCTGCATGTTGAATTGGCACAGGTTTTACGCCGGATGCCCTTCCTGACGCAACTCCACATTACATGGAGAAATGTGGCAGGGGTGGGATTTGAACCTGGAGCCTTCTGAACTGAAACCAAGCACATTAACCACTTGGCCACCACCCCTTCCTATTATCTGACTCATATGAAGGAATGAAAATGCAGCTATTTTATCAATGCATTACAATATAAATATTATAAATAATTACCTTTGAGACAAAATTCCAAATGCGTTCTCCACCACATGACGTGCACGAGACAACCTGCAGCTGTAGATAATTTATCTGTGATTCTGGGAACGATGAAAGAATGGCTTCATCAGCCAAGTTCTGAGAGCAAGCGCATCATTGGCTACAAAATGATTATTTTATACAGCGTGGCCTCAAGCAGGACAAAGCAGGAAGCATTACATGGCAGTGTGGAGATCAAATTTATGCAAGTGACATGCCCTGACATGCCCGGCTCTTGCACCATTCGGAAGATTCAGACAGCTTTCGGTGGCTTTTCAGTCGTGTGACTATCCAAGAAATTGTGGACGAGGTGGACATGCCACAACATGTCCTGTGAGGCTTCATCACGGAGGCGCTGTTGCTGCGCCATCAGCTTCGTGCTGATGAATTTTGTCACCACTCTTTTCATAGCAAAATCTTCTTTCACAGTGGAATGTGCCAAAAAAGTGCTGATGTCCACCTCTTCCGCAATTTCTCGGATAATCACATGATGGTCCCACATCACCACAGCGTTCACTTTGGAAATGATCCGGTCATTTCAGCGTGTTGATGCCGATCGGAGCGCGGCACGCTCTCCACCGTTGTGCGAACGTCTTTAAACCGGTTGCACCTGTTGGGAAAGTGTAGTGACACGGACCCACAACAGGGGGCGTAAATGATCGGACAATGAAAGAGTCGAATATGAACACTTTACTGTTGTGAAAGAGCACAACAAAAACACAGAGGATTACAGAATTTGAGCAAACAGTCAATCCACAAAGGTGACGTGTGGGCAGGCTCGAGGATAGAAGACGTCTGTCCTGAGAAGAACCGGAACCACACGATTTCCTCCGCCACCGAACCTGGAGAATACTGGAGCCGCCAAGTTCCGAGTCCCCAGGTGGCCACCGTCTCCGAGTGTCGGATCTGGTACTGCTGGCGAGGAGCAAAAACAGTCAGATGTGGGTGGGTGCACACCCAGTAACAACAATGGTGGGAATTCCACCTCCACCTCCAATACACACTCGTGCAGCTCCTGTCTAACCATTTATCTGGTTGGGGTGTGAAGCGAAGCTGTCGCTGATCACACCAAATGCCAATCTCTCAGATAAAGAACACCACAGGAAAGCAGCTGCAAAAAGAGTTCAGACTAAGACACAGTTTAGTGTTAAGGCTGAGAATATTACCTTCACAGGTAGATGATATCTCGGCAACGAGGTGGAGATGACGTCCGGTTTTTATGGAGTGGAATGATGAAGTGTAGATGAATGACAGCTGTCATGAGATAATGAGTGACAGCTGTCACCCCCGGCTGTGTCCGTGGCAGCAGCACCCTCTCGTGCCTGAAGCCCGCACTTCAGGCAGGGCGCCCTCTGGTGGTGGGCCAGCAGTACCTCCTCTTCTGGCGACCCACACAACAGTACCGCTCCTTAATGTGTGTGATGCCCAGAGGATCGTCACCGAAAGCCGTCTGAATAATCCGAATGGTTTCCGCCTGGCTGTGGCTCAGTTTCTGGCAAAATTTGATGAAGTCGTGCTGCTCCAGTTGTTCCGTCATTTCCTTGCAAAGAAAAAATGACGAGAGACTACACCCATCCTCACACAAAGGCTGCTTACAAGCAAATGACGCAACCGACAGGCGTGAAAAAAATCACGCATGTGCACGAAGGTTCAAGGTTGGCTCATGCAAGCACACGTGATTCAAATCAATCAGGTTTTTGAAAAAAATAAAAAGGTCTGATAGTTTTCTAACAGACCTCATATGTACCTGTCAATCAGTTAGTGCTTTCAACTTCCTGCTCACAGACTGTGCAGACCAGGGATTGAGCCAGAGGGAAAACAGATGGGATGGAACACCTACCCCCACCCCCCACCCCAAACATCCTTCTAATAATGGTTCACTTTGAAGCCATTTTTTGCATATACTACTACAACTACTACTATTACTACAACTATTATTATCATTAATAATAAGAAGAATTCTGCACTAAGTGAAATTGATGAAATTGGTATAAAAATGTGCTAATTTAAAGCTACACAGCCATTCAAATTTCACTAAACTGACATAATTTAGTTTATAATAAAATCCAAGCATTATAATGTTGGTTTATTTTTGAAATGTGTTTCAAAATGACAACTCATTTTAATCAAGAGAGCATATTTTCCTGGGCAATTCCATGACAAATATTTTATTTGCCTTCTTATGCTGTCTGCAGGAGTAAGTGCATTAGTGTGCGCATCCTTGAGCTTTTGAAATGACCAGAAGTTAGCTTTGACCTTGGATGATGCACGCACATGTAGCGTGCACACTGCCATTCATAAGATGTCTTGTAAATAACTTCAGAAGTGTTACCTGGTTACAAAAACAGTGTTTTTAGATTTAGAAGTGTTTGTTGAGAAGCATTTTATATTTGCAGAAATAAGCTGTTTTGGAGCATTTTCCACCATCTTGGATTTTTGCTCAAGCAAACAGCTACAGGGGGATTTTCACATTTCCGGGTTTCTTATGCAGAAGTAAAAGTAAACTGTGCATCCGAACTTCAGGTCAGTTGTCAACAATGGCAGAAGAATGTTTTATTCATATATATACATATATATATATTTTTAAAATGTGCAGACAATTGTTACTGAAATTATATAAATTAATTCATTTCACTCCTAACCACAGCACAGCTCAGCAAAGAAGATGCTCTGAAAACCCGAGCAATCACCCGACTTCAAATCCTAGTGGAAGGAGCCATTCGCAGAGTGAAGGAGTATCGCATCTCGGAACACACTCTTCCTCCGGACCTTGTCTGGGAACACGCTCTTCCTCTGACCTTGTCTGGGAACACGCTCTTCCTCTGACCTTGTCTGGGAACACACTCTTCCTCTGACCTTGTCTGGGAAAGTCAACCAGCTGTGGATCAACTGCTGTGTGATGACCGACTTCCAGGGAAGACTTGATTTGAAAGGCTATATTCCTGCTGAATAAAACATCATTTTTTTTTGTCTTCATTCAAATATTACAGTGTGAATTCAACCCTAGAATCAAACCTCCATCCTTTTCATAACAACTCTGCCCATACACTCAACAAAAATATAAACGCAACACTTTTGGTTTTACTCCGATTTTGTATGAGATGAACTCAAAGATCTAAAACTTTTTCCACATACACAATATCACCATTTCCCTCAAATATTGTTCACAAACCAGTCTAAATCTGTGATAGTGAGCACTTCTCCTTTGCTGGGATAATCCATCCCACCTCACAGGTGTGCCATATCAAGATGCTGATTAGACACCATGATTAGTGGTGATCATCCTCATCGGGGGTCTCAACCTGACTCCAGTTCTTCGTTGTAACCGACTTGAGTGGGCAAATGCTCACATTCGCTGGCGTTTGGCACGTTGGAGAGGTGTTCTCTTCATGGATGAATCCCGGTTCACACTGTTCAGGGCAGATGGCAGACAGCATGTGTGGCGTCATGTGGGTGAGCGGTTTTCTGATGTCAGTGTTGTGGATCGAGTGGCCCATGGTGGCGGTGGGGTTATGGTATGGGCAGGCATCTGTTATGGATGAAGAACACAGGTGCGTTTTATTGATGGCATTTTGAATGCACAGAGATACAGTGATGAGATCATGAGGCCCATTGTTGTGCCATACATCCAAGAACATCACCTCATGTTGCAGCAGGATAATGCACGGCCCCATGTTGCAAGGATCTGTGTTGGGAAGGTGTCGTAGCACGGACCCACAACAGGGGGCGCAAATGAACGGACAATGAGTAAGCCAAAAGGTAACAATTTAATGTTGTGATAATACACAACGAAATGTGTCGTAATTTTCACAGTCAATAAACACCAGGTGACGTGTGGGCAGGCTCGAAGATAGAAGACGCCCGACGAGAGAGAAGCCGCGTCCCACACGGCCTCCACCACCAACGGTCTGAAGAACACCGGAGCCGCCAAGTCCTGAGTCCCCAGGTGGCCTCTGTCTTCGGCTGTCGACCCTGGTACTGCTGGCAGAAAACAGAAAGATGATGTGTGAGTGTGAGTCCGCACACTCAGTAATTTACAGTCCAAACACAGTTGGGAGGGAGCACCTCCACCTCCAAATCACACACACTCGTGCAGCTCCTGGTCAACCACTTATCTGTGATGGGGTGTGAGGCGAAGCCGTCGCTGTCACACCAAACGCCAATCCTCCAGATAAGGCAACACTCCAGGAAAACGGCTGCAATAGAGGTTCAAGTTATTACACACACACAGTGTTAGTCAGCAGAGAAATTACCTTGGTACTGGTAGTCGATTTCTCGGCGGGGAGGTGGAGTTGCAGTCCGGCTTTTATGGTAGTGATGATAACGAGTGACAGCTGGTGCAGAGGATGAGTGACAGCTGTCACTTCTTCTGGGTCTGGCGCCCTCTCGTGCTTGGAGCCCGCACTCCAAGCAGGGCGCCCTCTGGTGGTGGTGGGCCAGCAGTACCTCCTCTTCAGCGGCCCACACAACAGGACCCCCCCCTCAACGGGCGCCTCCTGGCGTCCGACCAGGCTTGTCCGGATGTCTTGTGTAGAATTCGGCCAGGAGGGCCGGGTCCAGGATGAAGCTCCTCTTCACCCAGGAGCGTTCTTCAGGTCCATACCCCTCCCAGTCCACCAGATATTGGAAACCCCGGCCCTTACGACGGACGTCCAGGAGCCTGCGGACTGTCCAGGCAGGCTCCCCGTCAATGAGCCGGGCAGGAGGCGGCGTAGGTCCCGGAGTACAGAGGGGCGAGGTGTGGTGTGGTTTGAGACGGGAAACATGAAAGACAGGGTGAATCCGCAGTGAAGCCGGGAGTTGAAGCTTCACTGCGGCCGGGTTGATGATCTTGAGGATACGAAAGGGTCCGATGAATCTGTCCTTTAGTTTTGGGGAGTCGACACACAAAGGGATGTCCTTGGTCGAGAGCCGGGCTGGTATGTTGGGGCCGGGGAACGTCGGCGGTCCGCATGGGTCTTGGCCCTCGTCCGGGCTTTTAACAGGGCAGAGCGGGCGGTCCGCCACACCCGGCGGCACCTCCTGAGGTGGGCCTGGACCGAGGGCACACCGACCTCTCCCTCCACCAGCGGGAACAATGGGGGCTGGAACCCCAAACATGCCTCAAAAGGGGAGAGGCCGGTAGCAGACGAGACTTGGCTGTTATGGGCATACTTGATCCAGGCCAGATGGTGACTCCAGGCCGCCGGGTGCGTGGAGGTGACGCAGCGAAGGGCCTGTTCCAACTCCTGGTTAGCCCGCTCTGCCTGGCCGTTGGTCTGGGGGTGGTACCCGGACGAGAGACTCACGGTGGCCCCCAGCTCCTTACAGAAACTCTTCCACACCTGCGAAGAGAACTGGGGACCACGATCTGATACAATGTCCGATGGTATCCCATGCAGCCGCATGACGTGGTGGACCAGAAGGTCTGCCGTCTCCTGGGCTGTCGGGAGCTTCGGGAGGGCCACGAAGTGGGCCGCCTTGGAGAACCGGTCCACTATCGTGAGAATAACGGTGTTGCCCTGGGACGGCGGGAGGCCCGTGATGAAGTCCAGGCCGATGTGAGACCAGGGGCGATGAGGCACCGGCAGGGGCTGGAGGAGTCCCGTCGTCCTCCGATGGTCTGCCTTGCCCCTGGCGCAGATGGTACAGGCCTGGACGTAGTCCCGGACGTCGGTTTCCAGGGACGCCCACCAGAAGCGCTGCTGGACTACTGCCACGGTCCTACGCACTCCGGGATGACAGGAGAGCTTGGATCCGTGACAGAAGTCCAATACGGCAGCTCTTGCCTCTGGTGGGACGTACAGTCTGTTCTTGGGGCCAGTCCCCGGGTCCGGGCTCCTTGTCAGGGCCTCCCGGACGGTCTTCTCCACGTCCCAGGTGAGGGTGGCCACGACAGTGGACTCGGGGATGATGGTCTCGGTGGGGTTCGACAGCCCCGCTTTGGCTTCTTCTTCGTGTACCCGGGACAATGCATCTGGTTTTTGGTTCTTGGTCCCGGGGCGATATGTGATCTGGAAGTCAAAGCGCCCGAAGAACAGAGACCAGCGGGCTTGCCTGGGGTTCAGCCGCTTGGCGGTCCGGATGTACTCCAGGTTCCGATGGTCAGTGAAAACCGTGAAGGGCAACGATGCCCCCTCCAGCAGGTGTCTCCACTCTTCAAGAGCCTCCTTCACCGCAAGAAGTTCCCGATTGCCGACGTCATAGTTCCGTTCAGCTGGGGTCAACCTGCGGGAATAAAAGGCACAAGGATGGAGGACTTTATCAGCCTCCACGCTCTGGGACAGCACGGCTCCTATCCCTGAGTCAGAGGCGTCCACCTCTACTATGTACTGGCGATCAGGATCAGGCTGCACCAGAACTGGTGCAGTCGAGAACCGGCGTTTCAACTCCTGGAACGCGGCTTCGCACCGATCCGACCAGGCGAAGGGGACCTTGGTGGAGGTCAGGGCAGTCAGGGGGCTAACTACCTGACTGTAACCTTTAATGAACCTCCTGTAGAAATTTGCAAAGCCTAGGAACTGCTGTAGTTTCCTGCGGCTTGTTGGTTGGGGCCAATCTCTCACCGCCGCAACCTTAGCCGGATCAGGGGCGACGGAGTTGGAGGAGATGATGAACCCCAGGAAGGACAAAGAAGTGCGGTGGAACTCGCACTTCTCGCCCTTCACAAACAGCCGGTTCTCCAACAACCGCTGTAGGACCTGACGTACATGCTGGACATGGGTCTCAGGGTCCGGGGAAAAGATGAGTATATCGTCCAGATATACGAAGACGAACCGATGCAGGAAGTCCCGCAAGACGTCATTTACCAAAGCTTGGAACGTCGCGGGGGCGTTAGTGAGGCCGAACGGCATGACCAGGTACTCAAAATGACCTAACGGGGTGTTGAATGCCGTCTTCCATTCGTCTCCCTTCCGGATCCGAACCAGGTGGTACGCGTTTCTAAGATCCAATTTTGTGAAAATTTGGGCTCCATGCAGGGGCGTGAACACTGAATCTAACAGAGGTAACGGGTATCGGTTGCGAACCGTGATCTCGTTCAGCCCTCTGCAATCAATGCATGGATGGAGTCCGCCGTCTTTCTTGCCCACAAAAAAGAAACCAGCACCCATCGGGGAGGTGGAGTTCCGGATCAGCCCGGCAGCTAAGGAGTCCCGGATGTAGGTCTCCATTGATTCGCGTTCCGGACGTGAGAGGTTGTACAGCCTGCTGGACAGGTACTCAGCGCCCGGGACCAAATCGATGGCACAATCATACGGTCAGTGCGGGGGAAGAGTGAGTGCCAGATCTTTGCTGAAAACGTCAGCAAGATCGTGGTACTCCTTTGGCACCGCCGATAGATTGGGGGGAACTTTGACCTCCTCATTAGCCGTAGTGCCGGGAGGAACCGAGGATCCTAAGCACTCCCGGTGGCAGGTTTCGCTCCACTGCGTCACAACCCCAGATGGCCAATCAATCCGGGGATTGTGCTTCACCATCCATGGAAAGCCCAAAATCACTCGGGAGGTAGAAGGTGTTACATGGAACACTATCTCCTCCCTGTGATTCCCAGACACAACCAAAGTCACTGGTTGTGTCTGATGTGTGATTAATGGAAGCAGGGTGCCATCTAGTGCTCGCACCTGCAATGGTGCCGGCAGAGCCACCAGAGGGAGCCCTACTTCCTTTACCCATCTGCTGTCCAGCAGATTCCCTTCAGACCCTGTGTCTATCAGTGCTGGGGCATGAAGGGTTAAATCCCCACAAAGGATTGTTACTGGGAGTCGTGCAGATTTGCGGGGTTTTCCCGCATGCGTGTTATGACCCACCCTTAGCCCAGTTTCTAAGGACGGGCGTTGTAGTTTGACCGTTTTAGGGCAGTCCCTCTGCATGTGCTCGCAAGAGCCGCAGACGAAACACTCCCCGCGGGCCAGCCTCCTTTGTCTGATGTTTGATTTTAATTTGGCCCTGCTCGTGTCCCTAGCCTCCTCAGCAGGGGGAGCTGTAGCCACACGGAGCTCTCTGGCAGTGAAGCGTGGGGACGACGTCATCTTATCGGAACCGGAAGGGGGAGG
The DNA here is from genome assembly GCF_902500255.1 of Thalassophryne amazonica. NCBI lineage: Eukaryota > Metazoa > Chordata > Actinopteri > Batrachoidiformes > Batrachoididae > Thalassophryne > Thalassophryne amazonica. Next base: position 115,332,716 of record NC_047106.1, on the reverse strand, counting down.
GACGACTCGTGCCCGGTCATGCCTCCCGGCCTGCTCCCGACGATGCTCATTTAAACGGTTGTCTAAACGTATAACCAAATCGATCAGCCCGTCCAATTCCCGCGGTTCCTCCTTGGCCAGTAGGTGCTCCTTAAGGACCGGGGACAGTCCATTTACAAAGGCGGCGCGGAGCGCAACGTTATTCCAGCCGGACCTCGCTGCCGCGATGCGGAAGCCGACTGCATACTCGGCTGCGCTACGACGCCCCTGTCTCATCGACAGCAGCACGTTCGAAGCGGTCTCGCCTCTGTTGGGATGATCAAACACTTGTTTGAATTCCCGTACAAACCCAGTATAAGACGTTAGGAGCCGTGAATTCTGCTCCCAAAGCGCCGTAGCCCATGCGCGTGCCTCTCCTCGAAGCAGATTAATAACATAAGCTACCCGGCTAGCATCTGATGCGTACATGACGGGGCGCTGTGAAAAGACGAGCGAACACTGCATGAGGAAGTCCGCGCACGTCTCGACACAGCCCCCGTACGGTTCCGGAGGGCTTATGTATGCTTCAGGGGACGGTGGGGGGGTTCGTTGAACGACCAGTGGAACGTCTAATACAGGCCCAGGACCAGCCAGAGGAGTGGCTGCAGCAGCGCCCTGATCGCGCGCTTCCACCCTGGCGGTGAGAGCCTCCACCCTCCGATTAAGGAGGACACTCTGCTCGGTCACTAATTCTAACCGGGCCTTGAAGGCGGTTAAGATCTGCTGCAGCTCACTCAACCCGCCTCCCGCTGACGCCTGCGCTCCTGGCTCTTCCATTGGCCGTTCAAGCTGAAGTTGACGCCCCTCGGAGTCCATGACGGTGGCCGAGAAATCCTGTTGGGAAGGTGTCGTAGCACGGACCCACAACAGGGGGCGCAAATGAACGGACAATGAGTAAGCCAAAAGGTAACAATTTAATGTTGTGATAATACACAACGAAATGTGTCGTAATTTTCACAGTCAATAAACACCAGGTGACGTGTGGGCAGGCTCGAAGATAGAAGACGCCCGACGAGAGAGAAGCCGCGTCCCACACGGCCTCCACCACCAACGGTCTGAAGAACACCGGAGCCGCCAAGTCCTGAGTCCCCAGGTGGCCTCTGTCTTCGGCTGTCGACCCTGGTACTGCTGGCAGAAAACAGAAAGATGATGTGTGAGTGTGAGTCCGCACACTCAGTAATTTACAGTCCAAACACAGTTGGGAGGGAGCACCTCCACCTCCAAATCACACACACTCGTGCAGCTCCTGGTCAACCACTTATCTGTGATGGGGTGTGAGGCGAAGCCGTCGCTGTCACACCAAACGCCAATCCTCCAGATAAGGCAACACTCCAGGAAAACGGCTGCAATAGAGGTTCAAGTTATTACACACACACAGTGTTAGTCAGCAGAGAAATTACCTTGGTACTGGTAGTCGATTTCTCGGCGGGGAGGTGGAGTTGCAGTCCGGCTTTTATGGTAGTGATGATAACGAGTGACAGCTGGTGCAGAGGATGAGTGACAGCTGTCACTTCTTCTGGGTCTGGCGCACTCTCGTGCTTGGAGCCCGCACTCCAAGCAGGGCGCCCTCTGGTGGTGGTGGGCCAGCAGTACCTCCTCTTCAGCGGCCCACACAACAGATCTGTACACAATTCTTGGAAGCTGAAAATGTCCCAGTTCTTGCATGGCCGGCATACTCACCGGACATGTCACCCATTGAGCATATTTGGGATGCTCTGGACCGGCGTATACGACAGCGTGTACCAGTTCCTGCCAATATCCAGCAACTTCGCACAGCTATTGAAGAGGAGTGGACCAACATTCCAACAACAATTGACAACCTGATCAACTGTATGCGAAGGAGATGTGTTGCACTGCATGAGGCAAATGGTGGTCACACCAGATACTGACTGGTATCCCCCCCCCAATGAAACAAAACTGCACCTTTCAGAGTGGCCTTTTATTGTGGACAGTCTAAGGCACACCTGTGCACTAATCATGGTGTCTAATCAGCATCTTGATATGGCACACCTGTGAGGTGGGATGGATTATCTCAGCAAAGAAGAAGTGCTCACTATCACAGATTTAGACTGGTTTGTGTACAATATTTGAGGGAAATGGTGATATTGTGTATGTGGAAAAAGTTTTAGATCTTTGAGTTCATCTCATACAAAATGGGAGCAAAACCAAAAGTGTTGAGTGTAGATCACACAGCTGTAGTGTAAATTCAATTCAATTTAATTTATTTCCTTTATATAGCGCCAAATCACAACAGAGTTGCCTCAAGGCACTTCACACAGGTAAGGTCTAACCTTACCAACCCCCAGAGCAACAGTGGTAAGGAAAAACTCCCTCTGAGGAAGAAACCTCAAGCAGACCAGACTCAAAGGGGTGACCCTCTGCTTGGGCCATGCTACAAACATAAATTACAGAAATAATTCACAGAACAATTCACAGACGAATATACAAGAATTGCTGTTGGTGCACAGGACAGGAGGGTCGCCAACACAAACACAACTCCCATCTCTGGATGGAGCTGCACCTTAAACAGAGAAAAAACAGAATCAGGCATCAGAAAGACAAAAAATACTGTATAATTTGCCAGCATTAATCAACAAGAAAAACAGAAGAAATACTAAGGTGATCGCCGGCCACTAGCCCTAAGCTTCACTAAAAGACCCAGAATTTAGGTGAAGTTGAGGCCGCGGCCCGCTCCAATTACTAATAACGTGAATTAAAAGAGTAAAAAGCGTAAAACAAAACTGCACCAGTATGCTAGCCATATGAAAGGGAAAATAAGTGCGTCTTAAGTCTGGACTTGAAAGTCTCCACAGAATCTGAATGTTTTATTGATGCAGGGAGATCATTCCACAGAACAGGGGCATGATACGTACGTAAGGTTTAATTAGGTCAGCTAGGTAGGAGGGTGCCAGTCCATGAATAATTTTATAGGTTAGTAGCAGAACCTTAAAATCTGATCTCACTGGGACAGGAAGCCAGTGAAGGGATGCCAAAATGGGTGTAATGTGGTCGAACTTCCTGCTTCATGTCAAAAGTCTGGCTGCAGCATTTTGAACCAATTGGAGACCCCTAATGCTAGACTGCGGTAAACCAGACAAATAGAACATTGCAGTAGTCCAATAGATAAATGCATGGATCAGGGTCTCAGCATCAGCCATAGACAGGATGGGATGAATCTTCGCTATATTTCGCAGGTGAAAGAAAGCAGTCCTAGTAATATTTCTAATGTGGAGGCCAAAGGACAACGAAGGATCAAAAATTACCCCAAGGTTCCTCACTTTGTCAGTGTGATGTATGACACACGAGCTGAGGCTGAGCGTTAACTGGTCAAATTGATGCCGATGTCTCACTGGACCAAGAACCATCATTTCAGGGTGTAGTGGCTGGATTAAGGCATGCCGGGATATGTTTAACCTGATGTCTTCTATTTTCTTCCCAAAGTAATCCAGGAAATCTTGTGCTGTAAAAGGAGAGCGAACTACAGGTGGTTGTCCATGCAAAAGTGTTGCCACCATGTCGAATAAGAACTTTGAGTTATGCTTGTTTTTGTTGATGAAATCAGAGTAGTAAGTCCGCTTTGTAGCCAATAATGCATGCTTATAGTCTAAGATAGCATCACGCCACGCTAGGTGAAATACTTCTAATTTTGAACAACGCCATTTCCGTTCTAGACCTCTTGCTTTATGCTTGAGGTCATGGAGATAATCATTGAACCAAAGTGACTGTCATTTGGGGGAGCGCGGTTTTAACACAGGTGGTGCAATCATGTCGAGTGTAGTTTTGAGCACTGAGTTTAAACTATCCACAAGTCTGTCTACTGACTGGGTATTTGTCAAATGTGAAGCTAAGACATCAAGCAGTCTAGCTTCGAGTTCAGTCTTAGTTGAGGAGTTGATGCATCGCCGTAAAGATATATAAGGTTGTTGTTCCACTAAACACGGCAGCGAAACTGTAAACTTAATAAGTGAGTGATCAGACACCACTGATGTAAGAGGCATGATGTCAATATTCGTGACAGCAATACCACGTGCGAGAACCAGATCCAGGGTATTTCCACTAATGTGCTTCGAATCCCGAATGCATTGTCGAAATCCTAATGCAGCCACAATTTCCATAAATGATTTGCAGAGGGGATCAGAAGGCTTATTTATATGAATATTAAAGTCACCAATGATCAGAATGTTATCTACACTAGTTGACAAGTTAGAGATGAACGCACCAAATTCATCTAAGAATTCAGAATATGGGCCAGGAGGCCTATATACAGTGACAAAGTAATATGACTGATTTTTATTCTTCTGACCTTGGCAATGTGTAATATCCTGAGCAGAGCGGAGAATCAGATGCTCAAATGAGTGATATTTGTAACCCCCAACAGCTAATAAGCTAAACCTAGATTTAGAAATAAGAGCAACACCTCTGCCACCTGCCTTGCCTCTGATAGCCTTTACACCATGTTTTTTGACCTGTGTGTTGTGTGGGCCGCCAGAAGAGGAGGTACTGCTGGCCCACCACCAGAGGGTGCCCTGCCTGAAGTGCGGGCTTCAGGCACGAGAGGGCGCTGCCGCCACGGACACAGCCGGGAGTGACAGCTGTTACTCATTACTTCCTGACAGCTGTCACTCATTCTTCATCACCTCACTCCATAAAACCCAGACGTCATCTCCACCTCATCGCCGAGATATCGTACTTCATTGAAGGTAATATCCTCAGCCGTTTTGTGTTACAATATATCTTTATATTGTGAGTGTTTGCAGGAGTACCGGTTCCTCTATCTGTGGAAGCTGAGTGAGTGCAGGACGGCACTCTTTTCCCCTGAGGAATCACTGCGGTACTCATCACATATTGAGTGAGAGGTGGAGGCGGCATTCCCACCGTTGTTGTTACTGGGTGTACACACACCCACACTTGACTGTCTTTGTTCTCGCCAGCAGTACCAGATCCGACAGTCGGAGACGGTGATCACCTGGGAATTCGGGACTTGGCGGCTCCAGTATTCACCAGGTTCGGTGGTGGCAGAAATCGTGTGGTTCCGGCCCTTCTCAGGACAGACGTCTTCTATCCTCGAGCCTGCCCACACGTCACCTTTGTAATTTGACTGTAATCATGTTCTGAGATTGTCTGTATATTCGTTGTGCACATTTCACAACATTAAATTGTTACTTTTTGGCTCATCTATTGACCGTTCATTTGCGCCCCCCTGTTGTGGGTCAGTGTCACTACACTTTCACAACAGGATATCTCGGCCAGCGTCATGGACTCCGAGGGGCGTCACCCGGCTGTTGAACGACCAATGGGAGAGCAGGGAGCACAGGCGTCTGCAGGAGGCGTGATTGGTGAGCTGCAGCACATTCTCACCGCCTTTATGACTCGGTTGGATCAAATGACTGAGCAAAACATCCTCCTGAACCGCAGGGTGGAGGCTCTCTCCGAGCAGATGGCGGCGAGCGCTCAGGGCACTGCTGCAGCTCGTCCTCCTGTCGACCCTGTGCAGGATATGAACGTTCCAGTGGTGGTTCAACAACCCCTCCCACCATCCCCTGAAGCATACATAAGCCCTCCTGAGCCGTACGAAGGTTGTGTGGAGACGTGCGCGGACTTTCTTATGCAGTGTTCGCTCGTCTTCGCACAACGTCCCGTCATGTACGCGTCAGATGCTAGTAAAATAGCTTATGTGATTGCTCTGCTTTGGGGTAAAGCACGCGCCTGGGCTACGGCGCTCTGGGAACAGAACTCACGGTTGTTATCAGCATACACTGGGTTTGTGGGGGAGTTCAGAACAGTGTTTGATCACCCTAACAGAGGAGAGACCACTTCAACTGTGCTGCTGTCAATGAGACAGGGACGCGAGAGCGCAGCCACTTATGCAGTCAACTTCCGCATCGCGGCTGCGAGGTCCGGCTGGAATAACGTTGCGCTCCACGCCGCCTTCATAAACGGACTGTCGTTGGTTCTGAAGGAGCAGCTGGTAGCTAAGGAGGAACTGCGGGATTTAGATGGGCTTATCGATCTCGTTATACGGTTAGACAATCGGTTGGAGGAACGCCGTCGGGAGCGAGGCGAAGGACGTGACCGGATACGCGCCGCCCCTCTCCCTTCTGGGTTCGAAAAGGGGCCGCCCTCCCCACGCTCCACAGCCGCAGCGCTTTGTGGGGCAACAGCTCCCCCTGCTGATGTTGTTAGGGAAACGCACAGGGCCAAAATGAGGAGGTTGATCCGTGGAGAGTGTTTTCTCTGCAGCTCAACTGAGCACACACAGAGAAACTGCCCCAAACGGCCAAAACGACAACACTCGCCCTTAGAGACTGGGCTAAGGGGGGGTCAAAACATTCAAGTGAGACACACACAGATTGCCACACGACTCCCAGTCACAATCCTGAGCGGGGATTTAACCCTTCAAGCCCCAGCACTGGTGGACACGGGGTCAGAAGGGAATCTGCTAGACAGCAGATGGGCAAGGGAGGTAGGGCTCCCTCTGGTGGCGCTTCCTTCGCCATTGCAGGTGCGGGCACTAGATGGCACCCTCCTCCCTTTACTCACACACAAGACACAACCAGTAACTGGTGGTGTCTGGAAACCATCGGGAGGAGATTGAGTTTTTTGTAACTCCTTCTACCTCCCTCGTGATTTTGGGCATCCCATGGATGTTGAAGCACAATCCCCGGATTGATAGGCCGTCTGGGGTGGTGGTTCAGTGGAGCGAAACCTGCCATGGGGTGTGTTTAGGATCCTCGGTTCCTCCCGGTTTACAGGCTAAGGAGGAGGTCAAAGTCCCTCCCAATCTGACGGCAGTGCCGGTTGAGTACCACGATCTTGCTGACGTCTTCAGCAAGGATCTGGCACTCACCCTTCCCCCGCACCGTCCGTACGATTGTGCCATTGATTTGGTTCCAGGCGCTGAGTTCCCGTCCAGCAGGCTGTACAACCTCTCACGACCTGAGCGCGAATCAATGGAGACCTACATCCGGGACTCATTAGCTGCCGGGCTGATCCGGAACTCCACCTCCCCGATGTGGGCAGGTTTCTTCTTTGTGGGCAAGAAAGATGGCGGACTCCGTCCATACATTGATTACAGGGGGCTGAATGAGATTACGGTTCGCAATCGATACCCGTTGCCATTGTTGGATTCCGTGTTCACCCCCCTGCATGGAGCCAAAATCTTTAATAAGCTGGATCTTAGAAATGCGTATCACCTGGTTCGGATCCGGAAGGGAGACGAATGGAAGACGGCATTTAACACCCCGTTAGGTCACTTTGAGTACCTGGTCATGCCGTTCGGCCTCACCAACGCCCCCGCGACGTTCCAAGCCTTGGTTAACGACGTCTTGCGGGACTTCCTGCACTGATTCGTCTTCGTATATCTGGACGATATTCTCATCTTTTCTCCGGATCCTGAGACCCGTGTCCAGCATGTACGTCAGGTCCTGCAGCGGTTGTTAGAGAACCGACTGTTTGTGAAGGGCGAGAAGTGCGAGTTTCACTGCACGTCTTTGTCCTTCCTGGGGTTTATCATCTCCTCTAACTCCGTCGCCCCTGATCCGGCCAAGGTTGCGGCGGTGAGAGATTGGCCCCAACCAACAAGCCGTAGGAAGCTGCAACAGTTCCTCGGCTTCGCTAATTTCTATAGGAGGTTCATTAAGGGCTACAGTCAGGTAGTTAGCCCCCTGACAGCCCTGACCTCTCCAAAAGTCCCCTTCACCTGGTCGGATCGGTGCGAAGCCGCGTTCAAGGAGTTGAAACGATGGTTCTCTACTGCACCAGTTTTGGTGCAGCCCGACCCTAGCCGCCAGTTCATGGTTGAAGTGGACGCCTCTGACTCAGGGATAGGAGCTGTGTTGTCCCAGAGCGGAGACAGCGATAAGGTTCTTCACCCGTGTGCCTATTTTTCACGCAGGTTGACCCCGGCTGAACGGAACTATGACGTCGGCAATCGAGAACTCCTTGCGGTGAAAGAGGCTCTTGAGGAGTGGAGACACCTGTTGGAGGGAGCGTCTGTGCCGTTCACGGTTTTCACTGACCATCGGAACCTGGAGTATATCAGGACCGCCAAGCGGCTGAACCCCAGGCAAGCCCGCTGGTCACTGTTCTTCGGGCGTTTTGACTTCCGGATCACCTATCGCCCCGGGACCAAGAACCAGAGGTCGGATGTCTTGTCCCGGGTACACGAAGAGGAGGTCAAAACTGCACTGTCGGATCCACCGGAGCCCATCCTGCCGGAGTCCACTATCGTGGCCACCCTCACCTGGGACGTGGAGAAGACCGTCCGGGAGGCCCTGGCACGGAGCCCGGACCCAGGAACAGGTCCGAAGAACCGTTTATATGTCCCACCAGAGGCCAGAGCTGCAGTCTTGGACTTCTGTCACGGTTCCAAGCTCTCCTGTCATCCAGGGGTGCGAAGGACCGTGGCAGTTGTCCGGCAGCGCTTCTGGTGGGCGTCTATGGAGGCCGACGTCCGGGAGTATATCCAGGCCTGCACCACCTGTGCCAGGGGCAAGGCAGACCATAAAAGGTCCCAAGGACTTCTCCAGCCATTACCGGTGCCTCATCGCCCCTGGTCCCACATCGGCCTGGATTTCGTCACGGGCCTCCCGCCGTCCCAGGGCAACACCACCATCTTCACGATAGTGGACCGATTCTCCAAGGTGGCCCATTTCGTGGCCCTCCCGAAGCTCCCAACAGCCCAGGAGACAGCAGACCTCCTGGTCCACCACGTCGTCCGTCTGCATGGGATACCCACCGACATCGTCTCTGACCGTGGTCCCCAGTTCTCCTCACACGTCTGGAGGAGCTTCTGCAGGGAACTGGGGGCCACCGTGAGCCTCTTGTCCGGGTACCATCCACAGACGAACGGACAGGCAGAGCGGGCCAACCAGGAACTGGAACAGACCCTCCGCTGCGTAACATCCGCGCACCCGACGGCCTGGAGTAACCATCTGGCCTGGATCGAGTATGCGCATAACAGCCAGGTGTCTTCTGCCACCGGCCTCTCCCCATTTGAGGTGTGTTTGGGGTACCAGCCCCCATTATTTCCCGTGGTGGAGGGAGAGGTCGGTGTGCCCTCGGTCCGGGCCCATCTTCGGAGGTGCCGTCGGGTGTGGTGCACCGCCCGTTCTGCCTTGTTAAAAGCCCGGACAAGGGCCAAGACCCATGCAGACCGCCGGCGGTCCCCGGCCCCTGCATACCAGCCCGGGCAGGAGATGTGGTTGTCAACGAAGGACATCCCCCTGCAAGTACAGTCTCCAAAATTGATGGACAGGTTCATCGGCCCCTTCCGTATCCTCAAAGTCCTCAGCCCTGCCGCGGTGAAGCTCCAGCTCCCAGCTTCAGTGCGGATCCACCCGGTCTTCCATGTTTCCAGGATCAAACCTCACCACACCTCACCCCTCTGTGCTCCCGGTCCGGCGCCGCCTCCTGCCCGGATCATTGACGGGGAGCCGGCTTGGACAGTGCGCCGGCTCCTGGACGTCCGTCGAATGGGCCGGGGGTTCCAATATCTGGTGGACTGGGAAGGGTATGGACCCGAAGAACGCTCCTGGGTGAAGAGGAGCTTCATCCTGGATCCGGCCCTCCTGGCCGACTTCTACCGCCGACACCCCGACAAACCTGGTCGGGCGCCAGGAGGCGCCCATTGAGGGGGGGGTCCTGTTGTGTGGGCCGCCAGAAGAGGAGGTACTGCTGGCCCACCACCAGAGGGCGCCCTGCCTGAAGTGCGGGCTTCAGGCACGAGAGGGCGCTGCCGCCACGGACACAGCCAGGAGTGACAGCTGTTACTCATTACTTCCTGACAGCTGTCACTCATTCTTCATCACCTCACTCCATAAAACCCAGACGTCATCTCCACCTCATCGCCGAGATATCGTACTTCATTGAAGGTAATATCCTCAGCCGTTTTGTGTTACAATATATCTGTATATTGTGAGTGTTTGCAGGAGTACCGGTTCCTCTATCTGTGGAAGCTGAGTGAGTGCAGGACGGCACTCTTTTCCCTTGAGGAATCACTGCGGTACTCATCACATATTGAGTGAGAGGTGGAGGTGGCATTCCCACCGTTGTTGTTACTGAGTGTACACACACCCACACTTGACTGTCTTTGTTCTCGCCAGCAGTACCAGATCCGACAGTCGGAGACAGTGATCACCTGGGAATTCGGGATTTGGCGGCTCCAGTATTCACCAGGTTCGGTGGTGGCAGAAATCGTGTGGTTCCGGCCCTTCTCAGGACAGACGTCTTCTATCCTCGAGCCTGCCCACACGTCACCTTTGTAATTTGACTGTAATCATGTTCTGAGATTGTCTGTATATTCGTTGTGCACATTTCACAACATTAAATTGTTACTTTTTGGCTCATCTATTGACCGTTCATTTGCGCCCCCTGTTGTGGGTCCGTGTCACTACACTTTCACAACACTGTGCCTGTTATTGAACTACATCTCAGCCTCTCGCCATTCTGATACCTTTGCTTTGCTGCTGGATTCCCTGTGTACCGACCTCCCGCCTGTTTCTCTTATTAAACCTTTTGAACTCTGTCAGTCGTGTGAGATTGCATTTGTGTCCACCCAGTTTGTGCCACATCTGATAAACATGAAAAGAATTGCACAAAGAACTATAAAAACTGAAAAGGGAACAACCAGTAAATGCTAAGATTAAATAAGAATGGAACTTCACAAGTGGATAAAGTAAATAACAGATAATTCAACATATGATAAGAACAAAACAACCAAGAAATAAAACTAATGATTACACAATGAAGACACAGACTGGCAGGACAAAACTTGAGCAGGGCTGAAAAAAGGCTAGAGTATGAAAAGTAATAAAGATGACTAAAAGGCAAAACAAACTATAGGCTAAACAGTGAATACTTGAAGAAACAAAACCCGGGACTACTGAATGACATAAATGACTGAACCGAAAATAAATGATAAACAGATAACAAAATCAGGGACTAAAGTACACAGAGAAGGGATGATCAAAACCAAACTCGGATGAAAATTAACAAGTGACAAAAATAAAACAATTATTAAATCAAGATTGAGCCAGACAGCAGAAAAGGAAAAAGGGACAAATGATGACTGAAACATAAACAGGGCCGAAACCTGACAGTCATTCGGAAAACTGCTCACTTCAATGTTTTATTTGTTAAATCAGTGTGAACAATAAGTGACAATATACAACAATTTACATTATTATACACCAATTAACACTTTAATAGTATCATCACCTGTGTATGTTTGATAGAGTGTTGATTTGCAAACACTCCTGGCTGATGGCTTTGGTCTCCTCACAGCCACGTCCTGAACTGGCTCTGGATGAATCCCCTGGGAATGATATTAACAAGCAGCCATGAGTGGAATAGTGTCCTGCTTCATTGTAAGAAGTCATCATCATCAAGTTTGGAAAAAATCTAATAGCCCAAAGTCTATTTTTATTTGTTTTATAAACCAGTTATTGATTAATTTGCTGTTTTTTAACCTTCCTGTCAATGATGTTGGATACTGATAAAAAACAAACCAACCAGTAATTATTGCATTAAACACAGAGATGTACATGTACTGTAGAAACACTGGATTATATATGGATTGTTTATTCAGGTAAACAGGACAGTCTTAACTCACTACTAATTACCGCTAACTGTTGCTAACATTGGCTAACGTAGTTCATTACAGAACAGGCTAACCACAGGCTACAAAATAAGTCAGCTCATTCTTATTTTTAAAAAGCGAATACACTGTTTAGTTAGGTTTAACATTACCCTCGACAGCATACATTATAATGTCAACAGTGTTTATATTTGCGTTGATGCTAAGCTGGCTAGCTACTAACCTTCATATCTGTAGATGAAGCGCTCAAAAATAAACTGTATCCTTAGTCCAGTTTGGAGTGGGCTGTGGGAGAGTGTCTCTGTTAATCGGTACACATCTTGACAGGTCACTCTTGAAAGATCTAAAAGAGATTCTGTAAAAAGAGTAAACTTTCTGCGGAGCTTAGGTTTGCCGTTGCACTGGAAGTCGCAATGCACAGTAAACTTTGTTAGCGGAAGTTAGCCTGTGCGTGAAAATCCCCCATATAACATTGCCTTGCTTTTCTGCACTCTGATTGGCTGTCACTGTCTGCTTCCCAGTGTCCATTGTGCAAGTCAGGGGAAGCCTCCATGTGATCTATGAAGCCACTGTCATAGACGGTATGGATCACTACTATAAGTAGATCAAGGTCATCTGTTCTTTTGAAATTTCTCCTGTCAGGGGAACAATTTATTAATTTTTTTCTTGACAATGTGAATTTTGATCATATTGGCAATGTCATATTCTGATTCCACTGTTTAAAAGTTGGCAATATGGTGACTTACTGGTTTGCACTGTTGCCTCACAGCACGAAAGTCATGGGATCACTTCCCACCTATGACCTATTTGTGTGGATTTTGTATGTTTTTCCCATGTTTTCATAGGTTCTTTCCAGGCGCTCTGGCTTCTACCCACATCCAAATGACAGTAGGTGAACTGGAAACTTTAAATTGTCTGTAAGTGTGTGTGTGGGTGTGAATGTGTTTGTTTATTTATAAGTGGCCTTATGACAGACTGGCATCCTGCTTACTAAGCAGGTATAGAAAATGGATGGATGTTTAAAGCTAATAAATAAAATTAAAGTGGTGCCACAGAAAATTATTTTTATGACTTGAATTTTAAAAAAAGGATCTTGAAAGGCAGTATATCTTTGTACAGTAATATCTTTTCTTTTTTCAAAACAATGTCTAAGCTCAGGCATGTCACGTTTTTTGTTTGCAAGTTAAACATGCGTGTGGCCTCTAGGTGTGACTGTGGAGAGATGTTCCAAATGTTTCAGAAGATCAAATCTTTTCCTGAATCTATAGATCTATTTGAGTCTCTTAAATATTCTATTTTTGCCATCACTAAGTACAGGCAAAGTTCAGGAACGGATGTTAATGCAGAATACAGAGAATGCTGGATGGCTATGTGATACAGCACAAAACCATCTGGTTGCAGCCAACTGCCAGAGAAGGCTTTTTAAACTGAGGCCTCACTGCAGGGGATAAGCTGCAGGTCTACAGGGAGGTAGGCTTTAACTGTTTTGTTTTGTTTTTCCAGCTACTTCTAAAATTGTTTTGCCATACATCACATTAAGATCTATAAGTTCATTGAGTTGTGCAACAACCATTCTCCACTACATGAATTCTCCCTTCAGTATTGCAAAAACTGTCATATAAATGATAATTTATTTGTGTGACTGATGCCTTTGTAGTTGTGCTGCCTGGAACATAACACAAAGGCGTATTTCAATCACTGAAAAGAAGAACAACCTTGTATTCTCTAAAACTGCAGCAAACCATAGGTGAATTAATCTGTTTTAGTCTTTTAAAATAAATTAGTAATTTTATAAATATTAAAAAGTCACGCATTTTATTCATGTGTGTTAATAAAAACTGGATTTTTTGCAGGCTGATTCAGGCAGATATCAGTGAAAACAAACATTCTCTTTCATCCAGGAAGATTAAAAGCCAGTTCAGCACATTTTTTTCGATTAATATACTGTGGTTAATGGTGTCATTGCTATTTTTATATGAAAATTCCCGAGTACATTTTTTATATGCTGTTTGTGATTTTCTTGATGAGTTCAAGCAATGCAAGTGTCGTGGAGCTGTTGTTTTTGAGAACATACCAACAATCTTAACAAATTGTGTTTATCAATGAAATTATTGAGTCTAGCAGTGAAGAGTTTTTTTCAAAAATCTTGGAGGATGGCAAAAGTACAGAAACAGGCCTGTAATTTAAAAAAAAAAGAAAGATTTGAAATATAAATTGCATACGAGGTCTCTTAGATAATAAACCGACCCTTTTATTATTTTTTTTAACTATATGGATTTGAATGACATGCGATTACACCAATCATGCTTGAACCCTCGTGCGCATGCGTGAGTTTTTTCACGCGTGTCGGTGACGTCATTTCCCTGTGGGCAGGCCTTGAGTGAGATGTGGTCCCGCCCTCTCGGCTGAATTCCTTTGTTTCACACGCTGCTCGAGACGGCGCCCGTTGCTTTATCAAAAATTTTTCTGGACCTGTGAGGAATATCTGAGTGGACACTATTCGAGAAATTAAGCTGGTTTTCTGTGAAAAGTTTAACAGCTGATGAGAGATTATGGGGTGTTTCTGTCGGTGTAAGGACTTCCCACGGAGCGGGACGTCGCGCAGCGCTTCCAGGCGCTGTCGTTGGCCTGTTTCGAGCTGAAAACATCCTAATTTAAGGCTTAATTCACCCAGGACATCGTGAGAGAACAGAGAAGATTCAGAAGAGGCCGGCATGAGGAATTTATGCGGACATTCCACTGTTTAAGGACATTTTTTCAAATGAAAGACATACGCGCAAATTCGCCGAGTCGTTTCCGTGACGACTCGGCAAATCTGTGTGCGCCGCGACAGGAAAAACACCTCCGTGTTGAAAACCATTTGTAGAATTCAGGCGGCTTTTATTGGCTTTCAACAAGTGAGTAACTGAGAAACTGTTTAACAGCTTGGGCATGTTCCAACTTGCCCGTTAAGATTTCCAACGGAGGTGTTTTTCCTGTCGCGACCCCCCGCGGTCGGGTCCAGCCCGACATGCGACTCTGCCCGCACATTCTTTCATTACAAAATGTCCGTTAACAATGGAATGTCCGAATAAACTCCTCATGCCGACTTCTTCTGAAAGTTCTCTGTTCTCTGACGACTTACTGCGTCAACAGAGCCTGAAATGTGGAAGTTTTCAACTTGAAACGGCGAGACGCTGCCGCCTCGAAGCACAGATCGCCGTCAGGCGCCGTGGACCGTCCTTAAAGCGACACTACCAGACCAAAATCTCTCATCAGCCGTTAAAATTTTTACCGAAAACCAGCTGAATTTATTGAATGGTGTCCACTCAGTTGTGCCTTACAGTTTTTATCAAACAAACAGTTTTACAATTTTTATCAAACAAAGCAACAGTCTCTGAGCCATTCCTAAACAATGAAAAAAATCGACGAGCGGGTGGACGACTCCTCACTCAAAGACTGCCCACAGGCGAATGACGTAACCGACAGGCGTGAAAAAACTCTCGCATGCCCACGAGGGTTCAAGCATGTCTGATGTAATCACACGTGATTCAAATCCATATGGTTTTTGAAAAAAATAATAAGGTCGGATACTTTTCTAATAGACCTCGTATGTAACACAAATCTAAAACAAGCCTTTTCCATTCTTATTGCTGTATGGCCTCTAGATTTTTAAAGATTTAAATCCAAAAAAGAATTATCCTTGGCACCACGTAATTTCAAAATTCTCTGGTCTGATGAGACAAACATTGAACTCTTTGGTGTGAATGCCAGGCATCATGTTTGGAGGAAACCAGGCACCATCCCTACAGTGAAACATGGTGGTGGCAGCATCCAGAGCGCCCTTGACCTGAGACTGGAATGACAGTTCATCTTTCAGCAGGACAATCTTGGCACACAACCAAGATATCAAAGGAGTGGTTTTCAGGACAACTCTGTGAATGTTCTTGAGAGGCCCAGCCAGAGCCCAGACCTGAATCCAACTGAACATCTCTGGAGAGATCTGAAAATGGTTGTGCACCGACGCTCCCCATCCAACCTGGTGTAGCTTGAGAGGTGCTGCAAAGAGAATGGGCAAAAGTGCCCAAAGATAGGTGTGGCAAGCCTGCGGCATCATATTCAAGAAGACTTGAGGCTGTAATTGCTGCCAGAGGTGCATCAACAAACTATTGAGCAAAGACTGTGAATACTTATGTACATGTGATTTTTTTAGTTTTTTATTTTTAATAAATTTTCAAACATGAAATGAAAAAAGCTTTTCATATTGTCATTATGGGGTGTTGTGAGTATAATTTTGAGGTGGAAAAATTATTTACAATCAAAACTGATTGTGGGCTGGATAAAGCAGGCTAACATTTAGTTTCTGGAATGGCCTTTCCAAAGCCCCGACCTCAACTCTCTTGAAAATTTGTGGACTGCACTTAAAAGCTGGGTCTGTGCTGGGAAACCAAACAATTTAAATGAACTCTACCAATTCTGCCAAAATGAGTGGTCAAATATTCAGCCAGAATTATGCCAGAAGCATGTTAATTGAGGCTTTTCAGGTTTCAAATCCCGCAAAACCTCAGAGATGTCACCGCTGTGCGAGAGGCACATTGAGAACTAACATTGAGAACTGCATTGAGACACTCTGATCACGCTGCACTTTAACCGCTGCATACGGACAACAGCATTAACATCGCAACATACAACTATTTTTATATTGTGCCTAAAACTCTCGTGAACATATTCTCTGGGTTTATAGACGTTGTTATTGTGTTTGTTTTATGTAAACATGGGAGAATCACAGGCTGTCTCTCCATTATTTTCAGTGGGAGCTGCTGTGAGATACGCTCGCTTCCTGTCGTTCTGGGAGAAAGTGAAGTTTGCTCCTTAACGTCTTGATTATTGTTCTTTACAACACTGTTTGCCCTCTTTGTTCCAGACTAATATATATAATATGTCTGAAATTCGGTTTGCGCTTATTAAATTCCACGTAGATTAAACGTAGCTGTTATAACAATTATAACGTTGTTATAATTGTTTTAGCAAGTATACAGGATATCATGCATGCAGTCTCTTATTAACATGATGAAAAGCATAATAAATTATATTTTGTAGTATAATATTAATTTACAATTGTCATCATGTGGATTCTTTATGTTGTTTTGACTGCAGCGACTCTCTGGCGCGCAAGGGATTATGGGATACGTGAAAACCCCGAATGGCAACCAAAAGCATCTGGTCGAAGTGTAGCTTGCGAAAGGACATTTAACCAAATACTAGTGGGGGTGTATGTATATCTTTGAGCCTGTAGGTATAATTTTGACCCTGTTGTGTTAGCGAAAACTCCAAATAAATTCAAATTTGTGCTCCAATTCTTTGTTTTTGAAGTAATTAATGATGTATGCTTTACAGTCATTTCACCTTGGCAAAATAATAATTCTAAGAAATAATTCAAAGTCCAGCTTTATCATGACATTCATGTCCATGATGAGTGTATATAAATCTTCCAGCCACAACTGTATGTAATTCTGTTATAACCCACTAGAGGCGAATACAGAGAAACATTGTCGCGTCAGCTCCGATTTTCATGAACGCATCATTCGACAACCGGAAGTATGTTCCAGTCGGGTTCAGTGTTTTTTTTGTTTATTTTTTTTGTCGGTGCAGCTCACTGATGTCTATGGGGCTAAGCTAAGCTAGCTACAACAAGCTGATGTAAAGTGAGTTAACATTTATCTAACAGTGGCGATGAATCCGTCGCCAACTTAATCTGGCAAGTGCTTTGTCTGCGAATTTACTAGTATGCAAAAAACAACTTCGCTGTGGAAGTAGCAGCTGGAATAAGGTAATGTCACCAGCGAGTTTTGTTGTCGGCTTGTAAATTAACGTTTAACACGCTGGGTACCACAGTTATTGTTTAAACGTACTTACTGATAAACCTTATTAGTGTTTCCCCAGCATTTCTGGCATACTGTTGATGGCTGTAATTTTGGAGAACATTAAAGTAGCCATTGTGCAGAATGGTTTTATATTTGCTTTTCAGTTTGCATGTGTCTGGAATTTCAAAAGTAATTCTCTAAGGTTCCACAATTCCTTGATGTGTGTGTAGAAAGTCTTTTGCTGTAAGCAGACAAAATTTAATTTATTTTCAATTTATTTACATTTATATAGCACCAAATCACAACAGAGTTGCCTCAAAGCGCTTCACACAGGTAAGGTCTATCCTTACCAACCCCCAGAGCAACAGTGGTAAGGAAAAACTCCCTCTGAGGAAGAAACCTCAAGCAGACCAGACTCAAAGGGGTAACCCTCTGCTTGGGCCATGCTACAAACATAAATTACAGAACAATTCACGGACAAATATACAAGAAATGCTATTGGCGCACAGGACAGGAGGATCGCCAACACGAATACAACTCCCATCTCTGGATGGAGCTGCAACTTAAACAGAGAGAAAAAACAGAATCAGGCATCAGAAAGACAAAAATACGGTATAATTTACCAGCATTAAACAACAAGAAAAACGGAGAAATACTAAGGTGATCGCCGGCCACTAGCCTTAAAGTTCACTAATTTAGTTTCTACCAAAATCCAAACATTCAAATGTAGGTTTACTTTTGTAACATGTTGCAATGTTACAGCTCATTTTAAGAGAACATATTTATCTGGGTGGAATTCCATAGCGAATATTTTCTTTTCTTTCTTAAGCCCCTTTTACCCCGGTGTGTGTGTCATAGACCGAATGGTCCCTTCTAAAAATTGGTCCACCATACCTTCACTGCGCATGCGTCATTTCGGAGCGTCAGCAGCGATTCACTCATTATCACCTCGTTTCTGTTTAAAAACTGCACTCCAGTCATCATCTATCTCAGTGACAGATATCTGAAACTTTTGTAAAACAATCATTTCCACATAAATTCAGCATTATTTCATAATAAAAGATGGGGGACTGATCAGAGCGCCATAGCAGCACATCTGAGACTGACGTGCTGCTGTTCCTACATCATTTCAGATCGTCAGCAGCGATTCACTGATTATCACCTCATTTCTGCTTAAAACGGCCTTGTTTCTGCTTAAAACTGACTTTAGAATGATTTAAGAGGTTTTACTTTGTCATCTGATAGTTAATAATCACATTCAGTCAGTCTCAGACATGCTGCTGTGGTCCGAAATGACTCATGCGCAGTGATGGCAGGGCAGACCAATGGACGATTTTCAAGTTGCGATAGAGCAGCGCCTACACGCATGCGTGATGACATCACAACTCAGTCCGGTTAGGAAGACGTAGTTTTATTCAATAAGAACTGTCAAGAAACTTTCTCGTCGCTGTTTGGAGTTGTGTGGAGGTAGGAATAGCCTTTTGAATGCTTGAATAACGATGTCAGTTGCACAAATAAATCAAGTAATAGTGAAGACATGTTCATTGCGCCCAGAATGTTGCCATTTTGGTCATTGAACTTTCCTAGCAACGAATGTAAAGCCCTGGTCACATGGCACTAATGAAGGACACTGAAGCCAAAACGAAACAAGAAATCTTGACTTGTGTTGACTTTTGAAGACATCGTTTCACCTACGTCTAGCTTCGATCAGTTAGCCGCTTCGTGAGGCATCACAACATCTGATCGGTCAGCCGTTCCATGAGGCATCATAACATCTGATGAGTTAGCCGCTCCGTGAGACGCCATAACATCCAATCGGTTAGTCGCTCCGTGAGGCGTCATAACAAGCTGTTGTTTCTAATGATGCCAAACACGTGAGTGAGAGGCTCACTAACCAGAAGTCTTGGGTTCAGGATGGCGGTGCAACTTGAAAATTGTCCATTCTTAGAGGGGACTGTTCAGTAGGAGACACCAGGTCTACGTAGAGTTGTGTTGTGCTGCGTATTGAGTACGCCTGAAAAAAATGTTGCTACACCCAGATTTGGCATAGTCCCTTGTGTATGTTATACATAGGCTGACATACGATGGCATATGATTTGCATACCTAAGTTTGCTTCTTGGGTATGGTTGCTTACTGTATGCTTACTGCCACGTATGTAGACCTTGCCACGATGTCAACCTAGTTTTCTGCCTCTCAATCCACTTCTGCTTGTCCAGCGGGATAAAGTCCGGCAGCTATAATGGAGTCCAGCAGGATGAATAACAGGTAGCGTGGTATTACATAGGCGTGGTCTACAGTAGCATAGTGTTGCATAAAAACTATGTACTTTCTGCATCCAGTGCGCTACGCTGAAATGGATGCAAAAAGTTAAACATGTTTAATTGTTTGGTGCATGTGCGCTGAGTACTCTGCATAACTACACAGTCATGGCTGAATCTATGGAGAATACTGCGACGTTTAAGATTGTCAGGATGCTCCTCTGCTTTAAGGAGCGTTTAGTGCTAAAGTCTGCTGTTTGCACAGTAAGCAGTTTCTACAAGTTGTAAACAGTTCCATGAAAACTATTAAATTCTGTTTTAATGTGAAAAAGAGTGAACATCTCTCCTCCCCTGTCTCACGCTTCCCCCTTGGCTTTAAAGAAATGCAGACTCTCCTGATTTCTCCTCCAAGAAAAATGGATCTTTTTAGAAACACAAATCTGTAAAATAAATCGTTAATTTCTGAATGTAATGGCAAATACGGACACAGAATGAGCTCTGGATTATTTAAAGAAGGATTTTTATGTTGTTTCTTTCTCAGACTCTGAACTAAAAGTTGGTTTAGTCCTGCAGCAGGCGAGAGATACTGCTTCAGCTGTGTACTGCAACTCGTGCCAGATACCACTATGGATCTGGACCAGAGCCACTGTGGCAACTCAGACCAATGTAGGGGTAGTTGAAGGGGGGAAAAAAGTTCAAGTAAAAAGACACGATCTGAAATGTAAGATTTGGGTCTTTTCCCTGTTTTGTATGACAGATAAATGTAAATATAAATGTACTATATGAGACATCATTGAACTTGTAGCAGTTATTTTGACTGAAAAGTATTAAAAATGACTACTTTGTAGATCAGATAATTAGTTAATTCACCCCTCTACCCTGTAAAAAAAATAACAATAATGAAAAAAAACATCATCTTTGGAAATGATTGCATCAAAAAAAAAATTTTTTTTAATCAGACTTTTTTTTTAATAAGTTACTCGGGGTGAGTAATGTACATTTCGGTTTGTGTTTTCTTGTCATTATACAGCTGACTAGCATGTTGGACGTGGGAAAGTGGCCGGTCTTTGCACTCCTTCCTCCAGAGGAACTAAGGCGTATCCGGCAGGCTTGTGTGTTTGGCAGCGCTGCAAATGAAGCTCTTTTTGTCACCGTTAATGATGAGGTAACACTAACTACTCCATGCAAGTGGCTTTAACCTTCTTTTCTCTTGCTTTCTGTTGCAGGAGTGTAGTTCAAGGCACAAGGATAAGCAGGCTATCTTTAGCTGTGCAGTCTTAATACCTGTTCAACCTCCTCTCTTATCCTGTGCACTGGAGTGCTGTGCGCTTATTTATTCCATCATTGTTCATTGTTTCTTCATTTAGTTAAAGCGACTCTGTTACAGTAAACTACAATCAAATGTGCTGGTTGATTTTTGCTTAAGAGTAGAGCATTGAACACTTGTATTTCATTAGTAAATTCATGTGGTTCTGAAATCTCACCAGAGATTAGATGTGACAGTTAAAAAACAAATAATGCAGTAGTCTCAACTAACCTTGGCTGTAAGCAAAATGTTATTGTGGTTTTGCGTGATCGGGTCGCAGGGGCAACAGCTCCAGCAGGGGACCCCAGACTTCTCTTTCCCGTGCCACATTGACCACCTCTGACTGGGGGATCCCGAGGCGTTCCCAGGCCAGTGTGGAGATATAATCTCTACACCTAGTCCTGGGTCTTCCTCAGGGTCTCCTCCCAGATGGACGTGCCTAGATCACCTCCCCAGGGAGGTGCCCAGGGGGCATCCTTACCAGATGCCTGAACCACCTCAGCTGGCTCCTTTCAACGCGAAGGAGCAGCGGTTCTACTCCGAGCTCCCCACGGATGACCGAGCTTTTCACCCTATCTCTAAGGGAGACACCAGCCACCCTCCTAAGGAAGCCCATTTTGGCACAGCTAATCTAAGTCAAATAATATGAGTGCCACTGACCTGTGGTCCAGAATCTGGGGTATGTGAAAATTGTAAACAATTTTATGATCAAAATACTTATGGCTACAAAATAGCCAGTAGGGCTTGACTGCCCCCCAAAATCCCAATTTCCCAAAACTCATAAACCAACTGTGCCACAAGATCTTGTGATATTAAAGCACGACGATATTTCTTGTGGATGTATAAATGTGTCTCGCGGAGATGAACAGTCTTTGTTTTTTTGCTGTTGCAAGAGAGATATTTATGTGTGCATCAGGGAGGGTGAAAGCAGGAGCTACAACAAAAAAGAAAGGGATGATTTTGAGCTTGCGAAAAAGTATATTGAAAGCAGTACATTTGTACATACATTTATACAGTATGTTATACATTACATTTGTACTGTATAATGTACTGTATCTATGCGTTGGAACAACCACCCCCTTTTTAATAAAAGTTGTTTAAAAGCTCAACCTAAATTAAATACTTTTTTTTTCCAAATTGTTTTTTTATTGATTTTAAACAAGTTTTAATTTGTACAAACATGAACATTTGAACATAACACAAATTGCAATCATTCACACACACTCACACATCCCTGGCAAATTTACACAAAGAGGACCCCAGAAACAAAATACAGTTGGTAAAAGGCTTACAGATGTACTTAAAGCGTATCAACCTATAGTGTTCAATTAAATAACAAAATAAACATAAATAATAATAAAATAACTAAACAGTAAACATCAAATATAGTAAATAGGTTTCACAACTCTATTTATCTGATTCTATAATATTTATATAAGGTTTCCAAAAAGAATAAAAGTCCTGCTGACGTCCTTTGACAATATACGTTAATTTCTCCAATCCAACACACTCTGAAAGTTCCTTTGTCCATAATTTTAAAGAGGGAGCATCCACGTTCTTCCAACATAAAGCAATAGCTCTTCTGGCGTGTAAAAGTCCAAAGTCCAGTAGTTCAATCTGTTTCTTTGTTTGTTTGAAACCCTCCGGATATATTCCCAATGTACAAAGTTTAGCACAAAGAGGGATTTTCACATTAAATGCTTGTGACAAACAGTTGACAACTTCAATCCAGAATTTCTGGATTTTTGAACATTCCCATAAACAATGAATAAGATAATAATCATTCAAACACTTAGTGCATGTATCAGGGATATTACTAGACATATGATGAAGTTTGGCAGGGGTTATGTAGACTCTTGTAAGCCATTTATATTGCACTAAATTTAGTCGTGTGTTTATTGTCTGTTTTTGAGCTTTTAAACATGCCTCACTCCATTCCAACTCCTTTATTTCGTCTTGTATGTCATATTTCCAGGCATTCAGTTTCTCTATTGAAGATTCCCTAGAGTTAGACATTAATAATTTGTAATAGCTGGACAATAGTCCTTTCTGTGGTTTAAATGCAATTTCCTCTATCAGTGAAAGAGGAGGAAGTTTCATAATAATTTTAACTCTAGATGATACGTAACTTTTAACCTGTAAATATTTAAAGAAATGTTTCGAGGAAACCTGGTATTTTTCACATAATTCGGTAAATGTGAGCAATTCACCCCCAGTATATAGGTCTTTTATTGTCCTGATTTTATTGTCCTGTCCGTTAGTGTTCCATAGTCTGAACCCTCCATCTTTTGCTCCAGGGGTAAACTGGTCATTTCCCCAAATTGGTGTAAACTGGGAGATTGGCGGGGAGTCTGTTACATGTTTATGAGCTGTGTGCCACACTGATACTGTATTTTTAAGGAAGGGATTTTTTGTATGTTTTCGAAGAGTTTTAACATCTGAAGAATATAGATAACTAGACAATGGTAGATTGGGAACAGACTCTTGCTCAATTGTCACCCAGGCTGGAGGTGGAGTTACGCAGAAATATTGTGCAGCTGAAGCTAGCTGGGCAGCCATGTAATACCATCTAAGATTGGGGAGTTGGAGGCCTCCTCTTTCATAGGGCAGGTAGAGGAGTTTAAAACGAAGTCTTGCTTTCCTATTGTTCCAAACAAATCAAGTTGTCAAAAAAAGAATGTGGTAATGGCAGGGGAATGTCTGAAAGTAGTACAGGAATTTAGGTAAGATTGTCATTTTTAAAATATTAATTCATCCTATCATAGATATTGGTAAATTTGACCATCTTTTCAATGCACCCGATACGTCATCCACCAGGGCGTTATAATTTGCGGGGACTAATTTTTTAAAATCTGGTGAAATTTTAATACCTAGGTACGTGAATCCTTCCTGTACTATTGTGAACTGAGTATTCACAATAGGTTTTCTCCTCTCCTCCTCATTAAGAAACATAATTACTGACTTTGTATTATTTATTTTATATCCAGAAAAAAGCCCAAAGTCTTCAATTACACTCATCAGATTAGGGATAGAGTTTTTGAGGTTTGTCAGAAAAAATATGTTGTCTGCAAATAATGAAATAAGGTGATTGCTCTCGCCAATGCTAACACCTGCTATTCCTGTATTTTGTCGTGCAGCCATCGCCAGAGGTTCTATAGCTAGTATAAACAGCAACGGCAAGAGCGGACAGCCCTGTCTGGTTGAGCGTTGCAGGTTGAAGGGTTTCAAAACGTTATTGTTAGTTAAGATTTGTGCAGTTGGATTCGTATACAGTAATCTTATCCATTGAATAAATGTTGGGCTTAGGCCATATCTTGAAAGCAGGCTTAAGAGATACTTCCATTCTATTCTATCGAATGCTTAACAAGCATCCACTGCTAACATTGCTGTATCTTAGTATTGTGTTTCGCATGTATTATATTTAAAACTCGTCTAATATTGTGATAGCCCTGTCTATTTTTAATAAAACCTTGCTGATCATCTATAACCAATTTTGGTACGTATTTGTCCAATCTTTTAGCGAGAATCTTACACAGTATTTTCGTATCACACCCCATCAGACTAATCCCTCTATACGATGAGCACTCTGCTGGGGGTTTGTTTGGTTTTAAAATAAGGGTTATTGTGGCTAATCTTAGTGAGTCTGGGAGAATGCCGCACTCAAATGATTCATTAAACATATTAAGGAGAGGCTGTACTAGCTTGTCTTTAAATGCTTTGTAAAACTCTATTGGGAACCCGTCGGGCCCAGGTGCTTTGCCACTATTCATCTCTCCTTTGCTTCTAGTATGTCAGTTATAGTCAATGGGCTATCGAGAGCTATTTTATCTTCTTCGGATAGTATTTGAAATTGCAATTTGTTTAAAAATGTGTCTTGAGCTTCATCATTATCACTACATTCTGACTTATATAATAGCTCGTAAAATGCCCTGAATCTTTCATTGATCTCTACTGGATCATAAGTCAACTCGTCTGAAGTGGATTTTATGCTAAAGATTGTTCTCTCTGCTGTATTTTTTTAACCCTCCAAGCCAGCAGTTTACCCGCTTTTTCTCCCTGATCATAATATGCTTGTTTGGTCCACATTAAGCTCTTTGCCACTTTATCAGATGTCAATTCATCATATTTAGCTCTCATGACATTTAACTTGTTAAGATCACTCGGGTCACTATTATTGTAAAATTTATTCTCTAGGGCTTTGATGCTTTTCTAATGATTGAATTTCTTGGTTATGTTTTTTTTTTTTTTTTTGGGTAGCAGTGTAACTTATGATCTCTCCCCTTATGTAAGCTTTATAGGCTTCCCACCTAATACTCCCTGTGGTTTCTTCATTATTTAGTTCAAAATATTTATCTGTGGAGTTTTCTACAAAATGAACAAAAGTTGGATCTTTCAACAAATGCTTGAAATCTCCACCTTGGAAGATTTCCATTGTTTCCCAGTTTTATTTTCATAGAGACTGCTGCATGATCACTTATCACAATACTATTATAACAGCAATCTTTAACTTGAGGTTCCAATTCAGTAGATATTAGGAAGTAATCAATGCGCAAATGATTTTTATAGGAGCTTGAATAACATGAATATTGTCTGTTGGGATTCCTAACCCTCCAGATATCAGCTATTCTCAGATCATGCATATATTCTTGAAGTATTTTCTAGTTTTTATGTGTATTGTCAACTTGGGTAGATCTGTCCAAATATGGGTCCAAAGTACAATTAATATCCCCTCCTATAATATATAGGCCTTCTAGGGCAGAGACAGTTAAAAACAATCTCTCAAAGAAGGACGGGCAGTCCTCATTTGGTCCATATATATTTATAAGATTTATTTTTTGTTTAAAAATATTACCCTGAATGATAATGTATCTCCCTCCTGGATCTTTTATAAGTTTTAGAGTTTGAAAAGATATTGATTTATGAATTAAAATTACAACACCCCTAGCATGACTGGTATAGGAGGCATGAAATACTTGTCCTGGCCATCGTCTAGTCAATGTTTGTATATCGGATGCAATCAGATGTGATTCTTGTATGAAGACAATCTTAGATTTTAGACACTTAATCCTGTTTAGTATCTTCTTTACGTTAAGAAATTTTCTCATTCCCCTGACTTTCCAACTTAAGATACTTGCATTCAAACTACTTCCCTCTTTTATCCATACGATTCCATTATACCATCTAAATAGGACTGGTATAAATAAAAATAATAATAAAATATGTGATTTAAAATTACCAAGGAGATGCAAGTATACACATTCTTTCACACACTCACACACACTAAAACTTAATGTAAAACACAACCTTAACCTGAACAATTTCCCATTGAACCCCTGCATTCCCTCCTGTGGAGTGCAAACCCTCCCCCCTTAGAACTAAATAGTTATAGGGATGTTGATCCTCAACTTGAGGAGCAACTGGTCAGTAAGACCTCACTAACACCAAAACCAAACCTTCAACCACCGTGTAGTTTAGAAATTATGTTTGATTAACCCTTACAAATATAACAAATATATATACTTTTTTTTGACAAAAACTGCAAACATCAGCACAAAATTATTAAACCATCATTTTTGATGCTATACAACTTAGTAGTACCACAAAATATAGGTATTCACCTGTTGTTGAGTAGAAGTGTAGCTGTTCCACATCCTCTTTTTTTTTTTTTTTTTTTTTCCTTCCCCTCAGTCTGTGCTGGGCTGTACAGTCTGTGGACGTGTTTATTTGTCTTTGTCCCCCTCCGTCGCTGGTGGAAGAGTCTTGTAAAACAGTTCAGCCTCTTGTGGTGTAGAGAAAAGGTGCATCTTGCCGCCGTGCAGGATCCTGAGTTTACAGGGATTATATTGAAATCCGCGGAAGGCGTTGATATCAATAAAGCGCTTTATTACCGGGTGGAAGCTTCGCCGAGTACGGAGCGTCTCCGCGGAAAAATCTTGTGCAACACTTATCTTGAGTCCTTCATGTGTAATGTCCTTTTTCCTTATTTCCCGATAGACAAACTCCTTGTCCTGAAGACTTAGGAACCGGACCAGCACTGCTCTGTTTTGATTTGGTTTTCCCGAGGCTAGTGTACGGTGAACCCGCTCCAGGGTAAATGACTTTTGAGGGGATAACCCCAACCACTTGGGAAACATGTCGGTCATGAACTCGATAAGAGACTGTGTCCCTTCTGCCCCCTCTCGTATGCCAAATACACGTATGTTTTTTCTCCTGCCCCTGTTCTCCAGGTCGTCTGCTTTTATCTCTAGCAGGGCGATTCGTTTAGCAGCTGCTTCCAAAGCTTTTTCGGCAGCTTCCATAGCCCCTTCTGTGTCTGTGATGCGGGCCTCGGCCTTTTCAATGCGGGCTGTATTATTCGTCACGTCTTGTTTTATCTCAGTCACTTTATTCTCCAGCGACGTTAAAGAATCTGCCACCCCAGTCAGTTTTGTGCCGATATTATCCAATTTACCTCCAAAGTCTGACCGAAATGACCTGAGCTCCTCCATTACATCCTCAATGCTGCCCATGCTAGCTGCGCTGTCTGTGCTAGCACCCGTGCTAGTCGAGGGGCACGAAGTAGTTATTTTGAGGTTGTTTTACGTCCACGAGTGAAGATTTCACACTCTTTCACAGCGGTGTTCTTTGACATAGCAGTTTTTTGTCGTTTCTCTAAAGCTGTTGGTAATTTGTTAGGGTTATTTGTTGAAAACTAACACACGGTGTCGGAGCTTCTCTTCTAAGCCGCCATCCTGGTCATGTGACCCCCGGAACTCCTTAAATACATTTTTTATTAAAGTTGATTAAATGCACAATCTACAATAAATTCATTTTGTGACTCCAGTACATTGTAAAAAGCAAAAAATGAGTTTTCACAATGTTTTTGCTCGTCGCTGCCACATCTTGCCTGTAATGACATCATCAGCGTGCACTGGTAGTAGCCTGTCGATACTCGACCCGAGCCTGATGGCTCAGACAAACATTTCAAAATGATACTCTGGTTCGAGTCAGGGTCGGTCATGTTAGCACAGCTGATCTTACAGAGGTTTTCAGCCGCTCATAATGAACGACATTAATAATGTAATTTAAAATACTTTTTTTAGTGGTGGATCATTAATGGGATTTATTTTCATCGATAGGAGAGTGTTGAAGAGAAGACGGATGGATCTGGTGAATGCGATTAATAAAATGAGCAATGTGACGCTAATAAAATACAGTGCATCTAGAAAGTATCCACTTTTCCACATTTTAGGTTACAGCCTTATTCCAAAATGGAGTAAATTCATTTTTTCCCCCTCAAAATGCTACTCACAACTCCCTGTAATGACAGCATGATATTTTTTTTTTTTTGCAAATTTATTAAAAATATAACTCTAATGCCGCGTTCACACCGGCGCGACCAGACGCCACAAATTCGCGTCGGTCGCATGGCGACAGACACACCACCATCACCCGGTGTGTCGCTCTGCTTTCATTGCGAAAATTCGCCCCAGTGCGTCATCAAATAGGAGGAGCTTCCATTCACTGGCTCCGGTTGTCAGTCAAGTTAACATGACGGACCTTGATCACACGGAGTCAGTTGTTGTGTAAAGCTGACAAACGTCATGAGACGTACCCAATTCAGGGAGTATCATTATTTGCTGCAGGAGCTGCGTTTGGATGACGGCCGCTTTCAGTGGTCCTTCCGCCTCTGCAGGACCCAGTTTGAGGACCTCCTCTCCCATTCACACGCGCACATGTAAACAATTAAAAAAAAAAAAAAAAAAAAAAAACCTCTGCTGCTTGCTGTGGGGCTGGTCCTCGCTCTTCCCCAAAAAAATTCTGTCATAATTGTGTTGATAAACCAGTCACCATTTGCTTTATTATACATCTGTGTAGTTAATAAATAAAATAATCTTCACAGATGATCAGCTCACGCGCGCACGTAAAGAAAAAAAAAAGAAGAACTCCGCTGCCTGCTGTGGGGCTGCTCCTCGCTCTTCCCCAAAAAACTCTGTCATAATTGTGTTGATAAACCAGTCACCATTTGCTTTATTATACATCTGTGTAGTTAATAAATAAAATAATCTTCACGGACGATTCGCTTGGTCGCGCACGTAAAAAAAAAGAACTCCGCTGCTTGTTGCGGGACTGCTCCTCACTCTTCCCTAAAAAACTCTGTTATAATTGTTTAGAAACCAGTCACCATTTGCTTTATTATACATCTGTGTAGTTAATAAATAAAATAGTGTTCGGACGATTCGCTCGCGCGCGCATGTGGGGAGGAAAATAACTCCGCTCCCCCTGCTGTGGGGATGCAGCTCGCTCTTCCCCCAAACTCTGTCATAAAGGACAAAAGGAACATAAGTCCTGCTCACAGGCTGGCCACCAGAGACAGGACATGTTCACATCCAACTCAGTCACACTCCAGACATCTCCACGTCACTACATATCCAGTCCCTGATTGGTTATCGTGGCGTGACAAGACGAAAAAGTTTAGATTTTTCAACTTGGGGAGGAGTGCAACGCGACACGATGCGATGCAATATTGCGCCACAAATGCGCCAATCGCTCAAAATCGCTTCACTCGCGTCGCTTCATTCGCGTCCATCACATCACGCTGTGTGGCTTGGTGCCACAACGCCTCCTTCCATAGGGATTACATGACAACCTGTCGCTGCTGTCGCGCCGGGTGTGAATGCGACATAAGAAATCACATGTACATAAGTATTCACACCTTTTGCTCAATACTTTGTTGATGCACCTTTGGCAACAATTACAACCTCAAGTATTCTTGAATATGATGCCACAAGCTTGGCGCACTTATCTTTGGACAGTTTTGCCCATTCCTCTTTGCAGCACCGCTCAAGCTCCAGCTGGTTGGATAGGGAGTGTCGGTACACAGCCATTTTCAGATCTCTGGAGAGATCTGAAAATGGCTCCTGATATTGGATATCTCCAGATATTAGATTCAGGTCTAGGCTCTGGCTGGACCACTGAAGGACATTCACAGAGTTGTCCTGAAGCCACTCCTTTGATTTCACTGATGAACACAAGTTAAGATTGCCAATATGGACTCAGAACCAACAGCTCAACTTCACTTGGACTAATTCAACTAATCAAGGAAATTACAAATAGCATAGAAAAGAAAGTGTAATCATTGGGAATATTCATAGATTTAAAAATAGTGTAATATATCAATTATATTAATTAATATAGTATATTAATCAAGAAAACTGTACTGAACTGGCTTTCCAGACATTCCAGACATTTCCAGACATTCATAGAGTTGTCTTGAAGCCACTGCTTTGATATCTTGGCTGTGTGCTTAGGGTGATTGTCCTGCTGAAAGATGAGCCACTGACCCAGTCTGATGTCAAGAGCACTCTGGAGCAGGTTTTCATCCACGATGTCTCTGTACACTGCTGCATTCATCTTCCCCACAATCCTGGCTAGTCTTCCAGTTCCTGCCACTGAAAACCATCCCCACAGCATGATGCTGCCACCACCATTCTTCACTATAGATATGGTGCCTGGTTTCGTCCAAACATGATGCCTGGCATTCACACCAAAGAGTTCAATCTTTGTCTCATCAGACCAAAAAATTTTGTTTCTCATGGTCTGAGAGTCCTTTAGGTGCCTTTTGGCAAACTCCATTTGGGCTGCCATGTGCGTTTTACTAAGGAGTGGCTTCCATCTGGCCACTCTACCATACAGGCCTGATTGATGGATTGATGCAGAGATGGTTTTTCTTCTAGAAGGTTCTCCTCTCTCCACAGAGGAATGCTAGGGCTCTGATAGAGTGACCATCGGGTTCTTGGTCACTTCCCTGATTAAGGTCCTTTTTCCCCCGGTGCGTGGCCAGCTCTAGGAAGAGTCCTGGTGGATCCAATGTTCTTCTATATACGAATGATGGAGACCCCTGTGCTCATTGGGACCTACAAAGGAAGAGAAATGTTTCTGTACCCTTCCCCATATTTGTGCCTTGGTACAATCCTGTCTCGGAGGTCTACAGACAATTCCTTTGACTTCACATGTACTGTCAACTGTGGGACCATATATGTAGACAGGTGTGTGGCTTTCCAAATTATGTCTAATCAACTGAATTTACCCCAGGTGGACTCCAGTTAAGCTGAAACACCCACTGAAACATTTTAAGGATGATCAGTGGAAACAGGATGCACCTGAGCTCAGTTTTAAGCTTCATGGCAAAGGCGGCAAAGGCTGTGAATACTTGTGTATATGTGATTTCTTTGTTGTTTTTTTTTCTTCATAAATTTGCAAAAAAAAAAAAAAAAACTAACTTTTTTCACATTGTCATTATGTGGGGTATTGTGTGTAGAAGTTTGAGGGGAAAAATGAATTTCATACATTTTGGAATAAGATTAAAAAGAACTTTATTAATCCCAAAGGAAATTGTTTATAATAATAATAAGGCTTTAACATAACAAAATTTGAAAAAGTGAAGCGCTGTGATTACTTTCTGTATGCACTGTATTTGAGGAAAGGACTTTCAGCTTTTAAAATTGATATTTTTCTTCTTCTTGGTGGTGGGACAAAGTGGAGGCTTGCTGTGGCTCAGGTTGAGATACGCACCCAGAGCACCATATTATAACACAGAGAGACTTCTTTAAAGACACTGCATTTTTCATGCAGTTTTCATGATAACGAATTAAAGTATTTCCAGACATCATCTTTTAAAACAAGGGCATCTTATGTCGATAACAGTTTTCGTGAGGCTTTGTTGATGAATCCAGCTGAAAGGATGCAACAGGCCAGATTAAAAGCCTCTGCTCTCTGTGCAGGGGTAGCCGAGGGGTCTGCCGCACATCATGCAAATGATTGTTTTTATAAATTTAAGAAAAAATAAAAATGAAGTATCCAACAGCTTACCTTCTGTTTGCAGGGAATTTATTTAGGATGGATATAACGGAGACATTAACAATGTCTGATTCAGACAGAAACATTAAAATGTCTGTCTGGTTCAGTCACTACTCTGTTAAATGCGTGTTGGGTTCGGACGGTAAAATGAGGCCCAAGCCGCATTCTAACTGATAGCAGCTGCATGATAATTATGTCAATTTACAGTACCATAATTGTGCACAAGGCAGAACATTTCTGACACCATTTGACACTAAACTTGTGGGTTAGTTGTTATTCATTTTGTGTTTGTGAATGTGTTGGGTATGAAATGAGTTTAAACCTATCTGTAAAAGTTCTGTATTGTATTGGTGTTTCGTTCACAGGGCACTGGCATATTCGGAGCCAGAGAACACTGCTTTTTGAAAATGGGTCCCATAGTGCATCAATGTCTTTTTCTGTGTACAACAAATGTACAACGTTTGTGAAATGAGGATGTCATAGCCCCAACTCTCTAACCACAGCCTTAACCCCGGCTGCGAGATGTCACGTAGCAACAGCAGGCGGACTACAGACTTACGATGGTACGACAGAAGCTACTGAGCTTCAGGGGCTACTACAGCAGATTCTGTTCCTCTTCTACTGCAAGAAGCAGCAAACAGTAATGTCTTGCACTTAAGTCAATTTATATTCCAGTGCACCTCGAAACAGGAGTGAGACTTTGTCAATAGTCTACACCAAGGTCTCAGCTTTTGCTCTTGCTTTAGCATTTGTGTTCCCCATCAAGCTTTATGCACATGTTTTTTTATGGGAGTGTTACATATATATATATATATATATATATATATATATATATATATACTATTACAGTGGGGAAAATAAGTATTTGACCCCCTGTCAGTTTTGCAGGTTTTCCCACCTGCAAAGAATGGAAAGGTCTGTAATTTTTATCGTAGGTACACTTCAACTGTGAGAGACAGAATCTAAAAAAAGAATCCAGAAAATCACATTGTATGATTTTTAAATAATGAATTTGCATTTTATTGCATAAAATAAGTATTTGACCCCCTACCAACCAGCAAGATTTCTGGCTCTCACAGACCTGTTAATTTTTCTTTAAGAAGCCCTCTTATTCTGCACTCTTTACCTGTATTAATTGCACCTGTTTGAACTTGTTACCTGTATAAAAAACACCTGTTCACACACTCTAATTTGTCCACCATAGCCAAGACCAAAGAACTGTCTAAGGACACCAGGGACAAAACTGTAGACCTGCACAAGGCTGGGATGGACTACAGGACAACAGACAAGCAGCTTGGTAGAAGACAACAACTGTGATGATCATTTATTAGAAAGTGGAAGAAACACAAGATGATTGACTGTCAGTCTCCCTCAGTCTGGGATTCCATGCAAGATCTCACTTTGTGGGGTAAGGATGATTCTGAGAAAGCTCAGAACTACACAGGAGGACCTGGTCAATGACCTGAAGAGAGCTGGGACCACAGTCACAAAGATTACATTAGTAACACATGATGCTGTCATGGTTTAAAATCCTGCAGGGCAGCAAGGTCCCCCCTGCTCAAGCCAGCACATGTTCAGGCCTGTTTGAAATTCACCAGTGACCATCTGGATGATCCAGAGGAGGCATGGGAGAAGGTCATGTGGTCAGATGAGACCAAAATAGAGCTTTTTGGAATCAACTCCACTTACCATGTTTAGAGGATGAGAACAACCCCAAGAAAACCATCCCAACCGTGAAGCATGGGGGTGGAAACATCATACTCTGGGGGTGCTCTTCTGCAAAGGGGATAGGACGACTGCACCGTATTGAAGGGAGGATGGATGGGGTCATGTATTGCGAGATTTTGGCAGACAACCTCCTTCCCTCAGTAAGAGCATTGAAGATGGGTCATGGCTGGGTCTTCCAGCATGACAGTGACCCCAAACACACAGCCAGGGCAACTAAGGAGGGGCTCCGTAAGAAGCATTTCAAGGTCCTGGAGTGGCCTGGCTAGTCTCCAAACCTGAAAGATTTTGAGAAGATCTGTATGGAGGAGTGGACCAAAATCCCTGCTGCAGTGTGTGAAAACTTGGTCAAGAACTACAGGGAACATCTGACCTCTGTAATGGCAGAAAAATGTTTCTGTACCAATTGTTAAGCTCTGTTTTTCTAGGGGGTCAAATACTTATTTTATGCAATAAAATGCAAATTAATTATTTAAAAAAATCATACAGTGTGATTTACTGGGGCACCCCTGATAATTTTCATGATTTTCCTTTATAAATCATTGGTTGTCTGGATCAGAAACTTCAGTTAAATATATCATATAGCAGACGAACACACTGATATTTGAGAAGTGAAATGAAGTTTCTAGTTTTTACAGAAAGTGTGCAATAATTCTTTAAACAAAATTGGGCAGGTGCATAAATTTGGAATTTTATTGATTTGAATACATTTAGCACTAATTATTGGAACACAAAATTGGTTTGGTAAGCTCATTGACCCTTGACCTCCTTACACAGGTGAATCCAATCATGAGAAAGGATATTTAAGGTGGCCATTTGCAAATGTTTCCCCTCTTTGCATCTCTTCAAGATTCAAGATTAAGACAACTTTATTGATCCCTAAAAGGGCAATTCATCTTCACACCCAGTTACCTAAAAAAAAAATACAGCAATTAATCCACAATATTATTAGTTGAACGTAATAATGTCACACAGAATTAAAACAACCGCACATATACATTTGATTTGTTTATGTATGCTAAGCTTTGAAACAGTCCGGGTGGGGTGGGGGGGTGCGTCATGTGTGCAGATGAGTTCATACCAGTCTCTGTCCATGTATGTGTAGAGTCTGGAGTGGCCTTGACGACCACAGACTGAAGGGGACGGCATATGAAAAGGAGCCAGATGCTTCATCAAGGCTGTTGAAATCCTTCTGGAGGAATACAAATGGGGCATGTTAACATTCGGTAGCTGATAAGGCTGCCATGTTTGGGTTAGGCAGAGAAGCACAAAGTTCCAATGCGGTCTCTGTTTAACCGTCCAGATCCAATTGTGAATATTTAACTCCAACATCAATTCCTTTGCAAGGCAAACATTTGCTTTGAGATGATTTCCAATTTGCGTTTAAGTTAAAAAGTTAACGCATTCTGGGATTGTACCACCTTACCCACCTCATTAATCATGACGGACAGGTCTGGGGTTGTGGCTTTGGTAGCAGCCATCTTGCCAATCTTCTGGTAGGGCACCGCTGAATCCAGCAGCAAAAGCCATCCTGCCATAAAAGCAAAATCTTAGATAAGTTGAAACGAAGGATGGTGAGAACAGTCATAGCCCATAGACCTGCTCCAAAGAAGCTAACACAACATGATCTTACTGCAGATAGTGTCTCTGTGCATCTTTTCAACTATACAGCACACTTTGCACAAAGAGATGTTGTATGATGCTGTAATGCAGAGGAAGCCTTATCTGCATACACGCCACAAACAGTCACTTGAGATATGCTAAAGCACATTTGGACAAGCCAGCTTCATTTTGGAATAAGGTGCTGTGGACTGATGAAACTAAAATTGAGTTATTTGGACATAACAAGGGCTGTATGCATGTCTGAAAAACGAACACAGCATTGTAAGAAAAACACTTTGGAGGTTGTTCCATCATGCTGTGGGGCATGATTTTAAATAATTGATTTGCATTTTATTGCATTAAATAATTAATAATTAACCTTTGTTTGCAATTACATATGTCAGACATTTCCTGTAGTTCTTGACCAAGTTTGCACACTGCAGCAGGGATTTTGGTCCACCCCTCCATACAGATCTTCTCAAGATCTTTCAGATTTTGAGTTTCAGTTCCTTTCAAAGATTTTCTATTGAGTTCAGGTCTGGAGACTGGCTAGGCTACTCCAGGACCTTGAAATGCTTCTTACAAAGCCACTCCTTAGTTGCCCTGGCTGTGTGTTTCAGGTCATTGTCATGCTGGTAGACCCAACCACTACCCATCTTCAATGCTCTTACTGAGGGAAGGAGGTTGTTTGTCAAAATCTCACGGTACATGACCCCATCCATCCTCCCTTCAATACGGTGCAGTCGTCCTGTCCTCTTTGCAGATAAGCCAAAAACGATGTTTCATGCTTCACGGTTGTGAAGGTGTTCTTGGGGTTGTTCTCATCCTCCAAACACAGCGAGTGGAATTGATACCGAAAAGCTCTGTTTTGGTCTCATCTGACCACATGACCTTCTCCCATGCCTCCTCTGGATTATCCACTGGCGAATTTGAAACGGGCCTGGACATGTGCTGGCTTGAGCAGGGGGACTTTGTGTGCCCTGCTGGATTTTAACCATGACAACGTAGTGTGTTACTAATGTAATCTTTGTGACTGTGGTCCCTGCTCTCTTCAGGTCACTGACCAGGCTCCTCTGTGTAGTCCCGGGCTTTCTCAGAATCATCCTTACCCCACGAGTTGAGATCTAGTGTAGGGCCCTTCTCACCAAGCTGCTTGCCTGTTGTCCTGTAGCCCATCCCAGCCTTGTGAAGGTCTACAATTTTGTTCGTGATGTCCTTAGACAGCTCCTTGGTCTTGCCCATGGTGGATAGGTTGGAGTGTGATTGATTGAATGTGTGAACAGGTGTCTTTTATACAGGTAATGAGTTCAAACAGCTGCAATTAATGCAGGTAAAGAGTAGAGTGCAGAATAGGAGGGCTTCTTAAAGAAAAATTAACAGGTCTGTGAGAGCCAGAATTCTTGTTGATTGGTAGATGATCAAATACTTATTTTGTGCAATAAAATGTAAATTAATTATTTAAAAATCATACAATGTGATTTTCTGAAAAAAAAATTTTTTTAAGATTCTGTCTCTCACAGTTGAAGTGTACATACGATAAAAATTACAGACCTCTCCATTGTATGTGGGAAAACTTGCAAAATCGACAGTGAATCAAATACTTATTTGCCTCAGTGTGTGTGTATGTGTGTGTATATATACACCGTGTATGTGTGTGTATATACACCGTATATATATATATATATATATATATATATATATATATATATATATATACGGTGTATATACACACACACACTACAGAGTCTTCAGTTATTTTCAGTGGTTTTGTGTGTATGCAGATATTTCTTGAAATGGTGCCATGTTTTTACGGGACACTTTTTGAGAATGACAAAGAAAAAGTTCATATAGAGAAAGTACAGTTTCCATTTGGACAAGGCAGAAGAAGCATAGGAAGTGGTGAGAGGAAGATGATCTGTTTAATGCCCCACCACCACCACTCCACATAAGTTTTTTTTTTTTTTTTTTTTCCTTTCTGGTCACGATTTTATATAGGTCGAATATAAATTTTACATCTCTGATTTCTGTATTATTTCACATGAAGTTGTTCCTTTTTTATAACTGAGGTTTAATTATTGTTTATAATATGTTAGTATTCATACCATTTCAGCAGTACATTTATTTTTTTATTTGTTTTTACAGGTGTTTGCTCTAGGCACCAACTGCAGCGGCTGTTTAGGGCTTGGAGACCTTCAAAGCACTATTGAGCCACGCAGGATTGATGTGTTGTGTGGAAAGAAGATTGTGTCCTTAAGCTATGGAACAGGTCCACATGTGGTTGTTGCTACAGCAGGTAATTTAGTTCTGATAACTTTGTTTGCATATGCCCCAGGGACTCTTCGGGGCCAGTAGAATTTCTTCATAAGTAACATGCTACATGTCAGAGTGGCATATTTGGTTTTTGCTATTCTTGTCCGTGTGTTGCATCATTATTGCACAATATGACCCCTTTAATAATTATCTTATTGGCTCCCAAACAATTTTATTTTTAAATCTGTCCATGGAACATTAAAATCTGGTTGAAAAGCATCCTGAATCAAACATTTTTTAAATGTTTTAAACCTGTCTGAGCTCTCAGAAGCTCTTAATTAGCGATCCTTAAAGCCAAATGTGTTGATAAATGAACAAAGTTCCACATTTGGGATAGAACAGTGTCAGTTATTAAAGTAAGATAACTTTGCTGTGAGATGTATGTAACACGTACTTTACACATTAACAAAGCTGTTTTAACCACATAAATTAACCCATACACTGTGGCTAGGCTGACAGCATGATTTTCTTGCTGCTATTTTAAAAAATTTAATAATTTTCATCTGCTGTTGTTTAAACTGTGCAAAAAAGTGTCCAGAGGCGCAGACACCTAACCCGGGTATCGTTCTCAAAAATGCTCTCTACAGACCAAGTCAGTAGCATCTAAACAAAATAGAGCAAAGTGCGATAAATCACGATTTAAAAAAATGAACACGTTATTGGCATTGTAATTATTTTATGTAAATTGGCGTGTCATTTTGACAGCCATAATAATATAAATAAGATATATGATGATAGTAATACAACCCCAATTCCAGTGAAGTTGGGACATTGTGTAAAATGTAAATAAAAACAGAATACACTGACTACGTTTACATGCAGCCAATAACCCTTTCATAACCCTTTCATAACCGGAATATTAGCAATAACCCGGTTGCGCACGGCCATGTAAACACCCGCAAAAACCCGAATATGCTCATATTCCGGTTTTTAAAAACCCGAATATGACCCCTGGGTTACTCCTTTTTTAACCCCAATATCAGGTCATATACGAGGTCTGTCCATAAAGTATCGTACCGTTTTTTTTTTTTTTAAACTATATGGATTTGATTCATATGTTTTCACGTCAGACAAGCTTGAACCCTTGTGCGCATGCGTGAGTTTTTCCATGCCTGTCGGTGACGTCATTCGCCTGTGGGCACACCTTGTGGAAGGAGTGGTCCCGCCCCGTAGTCGGATTTTCATTGTCTGGAAATGGCGGAATGATTTGGGGGTTTTTTTCCATCAGAATTTTTTCAGAAGCTGTTAGAGACTGTCACCTGGAAACTATTCGAAAAATTTATCTGGCTTTCGGTGAAAATTTTACGGGCTTCACAGAGAATAAGGTCAGTTAGTACAGCTTTAAGGACCCCTTTAAGGACGCTCAGCGCGCCGCGCTCCGAGCTGCGACGACACAGCACAAGCCACCGGACCATTTCTGAGCTGATGGCTCTGTGGATACGAGACCGTTGTGTGCTCTTTCTCTGGTTATCACAAGAGCTGGACATCAGCCATTTTCCGGCAGATTTCACTTTAAAAAAGAGATTTTGTCATGGAAAGCTGCGCGGAGGCTTCGCGCGTCACGACCGATTCGCTTTGGAACCGAGACAAAGGAACACCTCCATTTCGGCATGTCAGAGGACAAGTTTGGACATGGCCAGCTCTCCACAATTTCACTGATACTTACTGGCCTGGTAAGCATTGAAAGCCGAGATAGACATGTCCAAACTTGTCCTCTGACACGCCGAAACGGAGGTGTTCCTTTGTCTCACTTCTAAAGCGAATCGGTCGTGATGCGCGAAGCCTCCGCGCGGCTTTCCATGACAAAAGCAAATGACGTCTTGAACCGTTGACTAATCTTTGTGCAAATGTAACTTATTGCTGGTTTAATTCCACATGGACACTGTTTAGCTAAGACCCTATCTGGCAAAAACTGCTAGTGCACTTACTGCCAAATTGCCTTTTCTGCGGTATGTACCTTTACATTAATTTTTCCAGTTGCAACGCCTTAAATATTGCTTTGTTGTTTAACTCAGAAATGATTATTTATTACTAAAATGTGCTACGAGGGGCTCCATTTTTTGGATTCTGAGAAACCAACATTTCTCGAGAATGTGTGACATTTTGACTCGGTGCAATGCTGAGAAATGTTGGTTTCTCAGAATGCAAAAGTTGGATAACCACACCCTGTGTTTTCTGGCTCAAAACGTCTCAGTCGCCCCTCCTATGATACCCAGAAAATTTTCTTGGGTCCTGTAATACTCTAATAATGTAATACTATAATACTCTGTAAAAATAACATGCTGTGTTTTCCTCATTTGATGTGGTCAGTGGGTGAGGTGAACTTCAGGCACAGAGGGAGAACAGTACAACATTAAGATGTGCTTTTATTTTCTTGAACGCAAAAGTCATGGGTATGTAAATGTTATTTTAAAAAAGGCATTTACAAACTAAGGTAAGAAAACACAGCTGTGGCATATTGATGGAGAGTGTGGGCGATCGGTGCCAGATATAACTAGAATTGCTCGGAGAGTGATAAAAGCACCAAACTTTGCATAAATGTCCTTCATAGTGTACCTAACAATATCAAGGGTGGAACCAAAGAAAAATGTAATTATCTTAGCAATGGTTGCTAGGCAAGGATTTCACCATAGTGACAACTATATACACTCATAAATTTTACTCAGAAGAAATGCGTTTACCTCAAACACTATTTTAAGCCGATCACAACATTCTCTGATATATGTAAGGTTACTATAAAATGCATATAGATGCATTGGACAACCTGCATTTACTACAAGATAATTAAGGTAGTTCTTTTTAAATCCTGTAAGTACCTGGTACACTAGAGTTTTGTATATTTCTATACTCTTATTCCAAAAATATTTTGTGGTAAAATATCTATAAGTCTAATAGTTGAAAATAATATACAGGTCATCAGTGGTGGGCACAGATAACCAAAAAATTAACTTCGATAACAGATAATAAGATAACTGAAAAGTTAATCTTTGATAAAGATAAACCGATAAACCACCCAATAATGTATCGGAAATTACAGATAATCGATAATCGATAAATTCCGGTGTTGTCTATGGGACATTTGCAGTTACTAAAGAGCTGAAATTGATTTTTAACACGATTGCTTTTGAAAGCATCAAAAGCAGTAAAAGACCTAAAAAATAAGCAAGAATGTTTGACCATGCTGCCCCCTGCAGGAAATAGCACAGACAAATCCTGAGAGCACCCACGAAATCAACTTTTTACTAATCATAATCATTTTTCTTTCAACATTCTGCCCCTGCTGGAAGCTCTTGTTTACAACAACGCTCCCACCACAGAGGCACATCGAGAGCAGCCGTAAGGCCAGCTCCTTATCAATTTCAACACTCCGGTCAGGCGGAGGTCTTGAAAAATAAAGTCATACTAACTTATGTTTTTTTGAAAATACTGATAGTATAACTCCATTAATGTCAGTTCTGTCATTTGTACAAAGTTAAAATATAACATATATCTTTTAATGTTGAATAAGGCACTAATTCTGAGGTTTTGTAACAAAAACAGACCGCATTTATTTATATAGTGCCTTTCACAGACATAAGGCCATGTACACACGTTGTCGGGTATTTGTAAAACCGAATATCTTACCCTTTCAGTTTGGGGAAAAAACTTCATCCACACTACGTCGTTTAAAAAAAAAATCCATCCACATCGAACCGTATAAATGTGTTGTAATTAGTCTGCCAAACCTTTGGGTGGCGGTACTGATTAAAATTCTATCCAATCAGGAGCCTTATTCTCTTGTCGTCACTTCTACAAAAACTAAAAACATGGCGCCAACCTCGTTCGTGTAGACCGATAAGGAGTCGGAATTACTTCTAACCGTAGTTTTAGAATACAAAGTTAACAAATATATGCACACAAAAAGCGCCTGGACAATGGACAATACCAACACTTTGAGAGCAGCCATGTACCCAGACGTTTAATACTGCCGTGAACACTCCTGGCCAGTAGATGGCAGTAGCTGCCTTGAAAAAATGTCAAACAAAATTCCAGATAATCCGTGTCTGCTACATTTAAGATGCGTGGAATTTAACAAACGCAAATCCACTAACATCTATAAACCCAGAGAATATATTCACGAGAGTTTTAGGCACTAGAGTTTAATGCTGTTATCTGTGGA
Organism: Thalassophryne amazonica; assembly: GCF_902500255.1. Classification (NCBI taxonomy): domain Eukaryota; kingdom Metazoa; phylum Chordata; class Actinopteri; order Batrachoidiformes; family Batrachoididae; genus Thalassophryne; species Thalassophryne amazonica. The sequence continues at coordinate 115,291,059 of NC_047106.1, read as the reverse complement.
CCCTGAACAGAGTGTCTGAAATGCATTTGTCCTGTCGTGAACGTCTGAGATTACCTTATGCTACCCATAATGCATTGCTGCCTGGCACAGCATGTGCTCACAAAACCTTAAAAATTAGCACATTACTTTAAAACGAAAACATATATCTGATATTTTCACTTTATGAACTTCAGACATGACAATAATTTTAAATAACTTGTCTAAAATGAGTGGTTAAAATTTGAACCATAAGTTAAACATGTATGCCTCTGGATGACTTGGTGACATTGTGATTATGTTAGTATGGTGTTAAAGGAAATGACTTTTTTTTTGGTCACCAGTTCTCTTTGGCTTACAGACAGTAGAGTGGTTTCTGTTTGCAGAGGGTAGCACAACATGCCTATTACGAAACTTTTAACAGGTAGGTCTCAACAGCTTTAAAAAATGTTTTTCACTGTTCAACTTAGTTTAGTACGTTATCGGTCTAAAAGTTATCGGACGGTAATTCATCGGAAGATAATTAGTCCGATGATGGTTTTTAAATTTATCTAAAAAGACAATCCGATAATGAAAACATTATCTTCAATAATTATCTGTTATCGAATTATTGGAAGTGTGCCCCCCACTGCAGGTCATACACAAATCCAAAAAAAAAAAAAAAAAAAAATAGAAAAAGAAGACAAAAACAGTATTTGTAGGTTATACATCCTGGAGGCCATAACTTTATTAATATTATACTTATATAGTGTGTACAATAATATCGTAGCATTTATTACAAATTATCTAGTGCTGTATAATAATATACAACTGTAAATAGTTAATAAACAAACAAGAAGAACATTTAAACCATCCTTCAGTATTTACATGTATACAGTGATCACTACATATCTTGGTCACATTGAAGTTTAAGGACTTACACTTCTCGCAATCTCCCTTGCAAGTACAATAAACTGTGCAGGTCAGACTTGCCCTTGAACATTTACAGTCTATACACCTGGTTCTGCATCTGCACTGTAGCAGCTCAGGGCAAGATGCGCTGGCCTGAGGGAGAGTTGTCCACAAGTGCGACCACTGTTCAGGCGATGTCCACCCCCCACTCAGCAGGGGAGGGTAACTGGCGATTTGGCACAGTTGCATTACCCCAGTAGTGGCCACCTTGCAGTATTGCCCTCCAGATCTGTTGATGAAGGGCAGCTTTGGATGGAGGGAGGCCTGACATTTGACGCCCCTTGTGTGTGAAGAGAAGCTTACTGACTTGATTGATGGATGTACAGGTAGATGTCCTGTCATATAGGAGTATTACAAAATACTCCATGGAATCCGACACTCAGTTGCGCAAGATCTGCTAGCCTGAACACCTTTACACCATCTCTGCATTCTTGGATGTAGGATATTAGTTCTGCTAGAGCTATTCCTTTACATGTTTGTTCATTACAACTATTGAAGTGATCTTTGTCTTGTGTGGTAATTTTGCGGGCCTTATTGTACAATTTTGCAAGGCATCTAGCATGATATTTAGCTTCTAAAGCTATCAGATCTCCCATGCTCAAAAAAGCCATCAGCTTTTCATCTTGAAGTTCATGTGCTAATCTGCGCACATGGACATCTAACTCAAATGTGCATGCTTCATGTAGCTTTTCATTCGTTTCAGGTTTTGAATACAGGAAACATATGCGGCTTTCATTGTTTTGAGACATCGTTGCATCTCCATCTGCACTGCTGGCACACCTGCGGGTGAAAATGCGTTTGGTAGTCCCTTCCTCGCTGGCAAAACATTTTCTCTTTCTTTCTTTGGCATGGTTAAGTTTAGTTTTATTGCAGGACTTATGCCATTTTGCATTCTGTTTCAGAAAGGTCACTTCAATGCCATTTCCATGGTCTAAGCAAGAGATGTCTATTTTCATGGGCAAGGAATCAAGGCCATGAAACTGTATTAAGTTCTCGGCCAATGTTTTGTATCCAGCTGGTGCTGGATTGATCAGTGGCTCTTTGGTATCTAATTTACAAAGATTACATTTTGCCCAGTGAATTTCTTGACCAGGTTTAGTTACTGCATTTTCCATTGTTGATAGTTAGTACACCACCACCAGTATCTATACTACAATGCATGCAGGACCTGAAAAAAACAAATAAATGGTTTGAGCGATTAGTTCAGAAGTCACTTGGTGGTTATTTTTCACTAAATACTAAATATTGCTATTAAATTTGATTATATCTCTAATATTTAATGTACTAAACAGCAAAGGGCAATATATTTTATCAATAAAAATTATTATTCATAAGATATATTATGTCAGTATCATTCTTATCTTCTGGTTACTATGCAAAATTGACTGCCTAGCAACCGTTGCTAAGAAAATAACATTTTTTAATGGCTCCACCCCTGATATGGTTTAGTATCCTGAAATGAACAAATGTGCAAAGTTTTGGTGCTTTTATCACCACCCGAGCGACTTCCGCACCGATCGCCCACACTAACATGTTGTTCATGAAAATTAAGTAAGGTATGTCTTCTTTAATATATTCCAATTGTAAGGTATAACTTTACTAGTTTATAGTAAGGTATATCTAAATATCTAAAAAAGGCAGAATAGAATAGAAGAGTAGAATTGAGTAGAGTAGAGCCACTTAGGTGCCTGGTCTTGAGAAGTAGGGATGGTATTCATGCACTGGTAACACATGAGTTTGTCAGAACTCTTGACAACATTTTTCTGAAACTGTTTTGTGGGTCTTCGGTTTCATAAGTAACCACAAAGTACCACTGAAACTTAACTGGTACTGGTACCAGTATCATTTAAGTTTCATATTCATTTCTCCTTCACTCTTCAGTTTCTGTTTTTTCCTCTGCAACATTTATTGGTTGTATGAACAGAGATGTAAGCATCAGTGATACTGAACTTGCAGCTCTTCTAGATAATTAAAAGTTTTCCTAAATATCAGCTGTCCCTTGTGGTGATGACTGCTTGTTAACTGTTAATAAAATATTAACTACAAAATCTGAATATCTACTCGCTGCTCTGTGCAGATGGAGAAGTGTTTGCCTGGGGCCACAATGGCTACAGCCAACTTGGCAATGGGACCACCAACCATGGACTGACCCCTGCTCTGGTGTCCACCAATCTTCTTAGCAAGAGAGTCACTGAGGTAGCTTGTGGTTCCCATCACACCATAGCTCTCACAACTGATGGAGAGGTGGGTTGTCCATTGATGGGCTCTTTCTTTGGTTCCTGTTTTCTTGACAGGACGTATTTTCAATAACTGTGACCGTTTTCTCTCTGTTTAGGTGTTTGCATGGGGTTACAATAATTCAGGTCAAGTAGGTTCTGGGTCTACTGCCAACCAGCCCACACCACGCCGCGTCAGCAGCTGTTTGCAGAACAAAGTGGTGATTAACATCGCCTGTGGTCAACTCTGCTCCATGGCTGTACTGGACAACGGGGAGGTAATCGGTTACACTGCCCAGCAGTCGGCAAATCTTGGCTCCCCACAGGCAAAGCATAGTGCTTGCATGACAGAATTCTACCAGACTTAGTGTTGTGGTACATTCCTGACTTCACCTCATGAAGTCTTGAATGACCTCAACTCCACTCAGGCATTCTTCTCAAAGTGGCAGTGGGTTATCCCCTTTTTTCTTCTTTCAGACATAAGTTTATCTTTAAAAAAAACATCAACAACAGGCCTTATTATGTATAATGTGTAAATCCTTCAGTTGTTTTTTTTTTTTTAAATGTTTTTTAAAAACCAAATTCAACTTACGGTTAAATGCGTTGGTCAAAATTTAAGTGAGATCTGGGCACCATATTGTTCAATTATTTTTCTTCTTTTTTAAAAGTTAGTAAACGTTTATTGCTTTGTATGAAAACATATCATACCTAGTAATGTCAACATTATCTGTTTGCTTCATAATTTACTGATTGTCAGTCATAAACAGCCATTGAGGGGAAACAGCGTTGATGTATTTTGCACCACCGTCCATAGTGACACACATTACTCATTCACCACAGAGCCTCCTGATGTCTTTGGGAAATGATTTGTCTGTCTGCTATTTGTTCATTAAAACTCTAACTAGCTATTGACCTAAGGTGAAGGCTGGTTATCTTTGGTACTTGGTATCTCAAGATGAAACTTGGGTTCTGTGGGAATTCCTGTGTATGAACGAACAGTTAATTTGGTAAATGCAGAAGAGGTGTGCTGTTTGCATCTTAAGGGAATGTCAGCTATGACATTAAGGCTATGTGGCATGTTTTCCTGCACATGATCTAGTGTGCTGTTGCCACAGAAGACCTCACCAACTGGAAAAGGCCAAAAAGGTGCCCATGTATTACCTGTCTGTGGCAGATAGATGGGTACTTTTAGAAGGTGGAATTGGATCAGTTGTCTGCCTGGGTGGTTATTAACAAGAACTGAGGGTGGTTCCGTTTTGTGGTTGATGCAGTAATGCATGGCACCAGTAGCTCTCTGTCCAAAATACTTGTAACGGTCATCAGATCTGGAAATACAGTAAAACCCGCCTAAACCGTCATCCTATGAATTGGATATTCACAGTCACTGGACAAAAGCAAAGTCCCAATGCATTTGAATGGTTTTCCATGTAATAAACACCACATATAACAGAGTTTCGCTCACATTGGACAAAACATCCCGCTCCATCATAATGTATTCCATTAAAAACCCCTTCGATATACTGGACAGAGCAGTCTGGACGTGCCCAGTAACAGAGGTATGAAATGAAGTTCAGCACTGACACTCACCAGTTTGAGGAAAGTGGGTACAGTGTTTCCTTGATTAAAAGCCTGGGCGTTTATTTATTTATTTTTTTCAAACTGTGCTCAGAGAAGGGATCTAAATGAGGCAGGGTGTAATTCAAGGCCGGTGATTATTAACAAAATCCTGCTTGCTGCCTGCACTGTAATATGGTGTTATGTTTCAGACATATCCCTGAGTGTGACGAACCAAAGACAGCCGCTTTAGATCAGAGCCCTTTGCCTGGCTGCGAAGCCTCTCCTGAGGCTGATGTGCACCTGCTAAATGATGGACACCGAAAAGGGCTGTGATTTTTCACTTTTCCTGTTTCAGTCCTTCTCCCGTCATATTTTAAAAGTTTTTGTAGTGCGCCCACCGATTACATTTCAATCATGGATCAAATACGGAGTCGGAAAAAGACGCTGAAATGACCCGCAATTCATGGAGAGAAATTGTGCATACCATACCGTTGGTTTGGAGGTTGATGATCATATAAAGGAAGTGCAACTAATTGAGGGACAAATTAATCCAGAAAAAGCCAATGTTCCTGCTATAAATTGCATAAAGATGTGACTGAGACCTTTAAAAGGGTCGCGCGCACGTCATCATTGCATGGCCACACAGTTGTAGAAACATAAACCATGCTTTAGGATTTTATGGTACCACTTTTCCGTGTCCTTAAAAAAAGAGTGACTCAACCAAATGTAATCTTTTTAATGCATATAATAACTGGCACTTATTAAAGGCAGGCGTTTATTTTTTTCAGATGAAGTTTTGACCTGGCCAATAAATGAGACAGGTCCCAATTCAAGGTCATACGTTTAATCAAGGAAATACGCAAGCCTAATTGGAGCTGGGAATTCTCACTGTTTGGCGCCGATTGTAATTAATCTGTTACATACATAGAACAGATTTTGTCTGTTTTATACGTATAACGGATTTTGACCAATTTTGATTATAACCGACAAAATTCGCTGGTCCACCTGAATCCATTATATGTGAGGTTTACTGTATATGTAGCTAGGGCTGGGACTGGGTGATATGACTTAAAATTTATATCACGATAGAAATTTAATCCCTTCACGGTAATGGTATATATGTAAGGATTAAACAACGAGAAGCCGTGCATTATATGGTTTGAATGCACGACCCGGAGACTAAAAAAAACATGTAATGCACGGCTTCGAGTTGTTTAATCCACTTATACAACCCCTGGCAAAAATTATGGAATCACCGGCCTCGGAGGATGTTCATTCAGTTGTTTCATTTTGTAGAAAAAAAGCAGATCACAGACATGACACAAAACTAAAGTCATTTCAAATGGCAACTTTCTGGCTTTAAGAAACACTATAAGAAATCAAGAAAAAAAGATTGTGGCAGTCAGTAACGGTTACTTTTTTAGACCAAGCAGAGGAAAAAAATATGGAATCACTCAATTCTGAGGAAAAAAATTATGGAATCACCCTGTAAATTTTCATCCCCCAAATTAACACCTGCATCAAATCAGATCTGCTCATTGACATTGACCCTATGCCATGACATTGGCCCTATGTGTCTTTTTGCAAGGAATGTTTTTGCAGTTTTTGCTCTATGGCAAGATGCATTATCATCTTGAAAAATGATTTCATCATCCCCAAACATCCTTTCAATTGTCCAAAATATCAACATAAACTTGTGCATTTATTGATGATGTAATGACAGCCATCTCCCCAGTGCCTTTACCTGACATGCAGCCCCATATCATCAATGACTGTGGAAATTTACATGTTCTCTTCAGGCAGTCATCTTTATAAATCTCATTGGAAAGGCACCAAACAAAAGTTCCAGCATCATCACCTTGCCCAATGCAGATTCGAGATTCATCACTGAATATGACTTTCATCCAGTCATCCACAGTCCACAATTGCTTTTCCTTAGCCCATTGTAACCTTGTTTTTTTCTGTTTAGGTGTTAATGATGCCTTTCGTTTAGCTTTTCTGTATGTAAATCCCATTTCCTTTAGGCGGTTTCTTACAGTTCGGTCACAGACGTTGACTCCAGTTTCCTCCATTCGTTCCTCATTTGTTTTGTTGTACATTTTTCGATTTTTGAGACATATTGCTTTAAGTTTTCTGTCTTGACGCTTTGATGTCTTCCTTGGTCTACCAGTATGTTTGCCTTTAACAACCTTCCCATGTTGTTTGTATTTGGTCCAGAGTTTAGACACAGCTGACTGTGAACAACCAACATCTTTTGCAACATTGCGTGATGATTTACTCTCTTTTAAGAGTTTGATAATCCTCTCCTTTGTTTCAATTGACATCTCTCGTGTTGGAGCCATGATTCATGTCAGTCCACTTGGTGCAACAGCTCTCCAAGGTGTGTTCACTCCTTTTTAGATGCAGACTAACGAGCAGATCTGATATGATGCAGGTGTTAGTTTTGGGGATGAAAATTTACAGGGTGATTCCATAATTGTTTCCTCAGAATTGAGTGATTCCATATTTTTTTCCTCTGCTTGGTCTAAAAAAGTAACCGTTACTGACTGCCACAATCTTTTTTTCTTGATTTCTTACAGTGTTTCTTAAAGCCAGAAAGTTGCCATTTGAAATGACTTTAGTTTTGTGTCATGTCTGTGATCTGCTTTTTTTCTACAAAATTAAACAACTGAATGAACATCCTCCGAGGCCGGTGATTCCATAATTTTTGCCAGGGGTTGTACACACAGTGAGCTAACACACAAATATTTATTTAAGTTAACAGAACTTGATACAAATGTGTAAGTATTTGGGACTATTTTATGCCAGTCTCAAGATGTTTTGCCTCCGATGCATTTACCGAGTCTGCGGGCTCGGTAGACGCCGCAGTGGGCCACTCACACCGCCCCCCTCTCTGCTGTGTGGAGCTGTGGCCAACTCCGGCAACAGGTCCAGAGACTACGCTCACTGTTTTGATGCGGTGCGCTCCGGCAGCCCACAAGGATAGAACTGTTCTCTTCTTCTTTCCCGCCTTCGGTCTTGTCCAGTTGGTCCGATGTTAAATCTTTATGCCATTGCTTTTGCTGTTCTTCTCATTTGCTCGCCTTCTCTTTCCATTCCTCAAACATTTTATTTTGGCCAAAAATATTAAAAGTCACTTGGAATTCCATGTTTTATCGCGTTTCTGTCATTCACCTGTCAAAACACAGCTGATCTGCGCCAACTGATTTGCGTGTTGCTATGGTAACGACTAGAGCGGAGTGATTATAACAGTGACTTAACATGCCAAACTATGTGTGCGTGTACACAAAAGTAATGCACGCCAGTTAGACATGGAATTCTCACTGACCATGGTATAACACTATATAAACTTAAGTGTAAAAGTTATAATGGAAGTGTTTCTGAATGGGGCATATAGTCCATTTACAAAGCTAAATTAAAACAAACAAACAAACAAATAAATAAAAACAACAAAAAACAGCTATAATTCATTTTGAGCACCCAATTCTCAGACTTGTTAGACATGTGTTTTTGTGCATTGGAATAATCTTATTTTGCCATTCCTGCTTCTGTCCAACAGGAGGCACTATTAGTTTGTCTGCTTTGGTGGCATTTTGTCCAGAAAGACCTCAAAGATGCCGCCACATGGATTCATGATCCTGATTGGCTTATGTCGTGGAGTTCAGTTAATGATAGTGTGGAAGGCTTGTTTTTTCTCTCTCTCTCTCTCTCTCTCTGCTCTCTGCTCTCTTGGGTGAGACGGCAATGTCAGCACAGTTGAATGAGGAAATGTGAGACTGTTTACTGCAGCTTTCTGCAAATACGTGCACCAAATATGACCATAAAATTCACAAAAAATTGCAGAAATTATTAATCATAATTCAGGTTATAGTAGGCCTATTAACATAATTTTAAAACTTGCATAAACCTTGAAGTGTACACATTTAAAATGCATTGAAACAGAGATTGAGTCTGGTGAGTTTAATGGGACAATTGCTTAATTCAGTCATGTGACTCCAGAGGGTTAAAATAACTTATAATTTTACACGCGTACAAAGAGAAGTTTTAATCTGCTGAGGTGGAGATGTAGCCTGTGACCAAAGCACTGACTGTAGCCTTTTCCAGTCGTTCAGAGTCACTGAGGAAGATACAGTGACGTCATCAACAAGCATTACCGCAATTGGTTGGTGGAGCCTAAATCTCTACCGTTGGCCAAATTTATACAGTGAAACAGTTATATTGTATATATCGCCCATCCCTATATGTAGCTCATGTCCAGTTTGTGAACAGTTAACATAAGTGGCCTTCAGTTTTTATTAACATTTATTTATTCAGTGTTTAAGATTATTTGTCAAAACCACTGTGCCACACAGTTTGAGAAAAAAGTAAAAGCTAACTTCTGGATCTGTCCCTGTCTGTGTTTCATCACCAAAATTTAAGCTTTCTGACTCATTACCAGTGGCTCAAATGAGTGTCTGACTTGGGCTGTTTGGATACATTATTTTCTGAGATCTCATTTTTGTTGGATCTCTGTGGATCTTGTGAGAACGGTTACATCCAACACAGATCAGTACACACACAACACTGTGAGTTCAGTAGCAGAACATCTTTTAAGATTAAACAAGTTCACTTGCTTTTCAGTAAACCTCTGCAGTGATAATCTCATAACTGTATGACTGAGAATCTTCAACAGGCCATTGGGCATTAGATTTGGCTCACCTCTCTTTGTCATAATGCGTTCACTTTTAGCAATCAGTATTGACGTACACTGGGTTTTGCAGTTAAAAAAATAATAATTTGCAAGTCATCCTTGCAAAAATAGTCTTCTTTGTGAGGTAATATGCAGTGAATCAGCAGTGCTGTTGCTGCAGATAATACAAAACTGTTTGAATTTTTACGTGAAATTTTCCTTCGTTATGCACAGTAATTTCACTGGGTGTGTGTGTGTGTGTGTGTGTGTGTATATATATCATTTATTGGGTAAATGTCAAACATGTTATCTAAATTAACACAATGTCTCTAACCCTCATATTTCCTCTGTAGATTTATGGTTGGGGCTATAATTGTAATGGACAGCTTGGTTTGGGCAACAATGGAAATCAGCAGACTCCATGCAGGATCGCTGCCCTCCTGGGTATCAACATTGTGCAGGTAAGAGCTAGGTAAGAAATTATTAATTTCTTTTAAAGGGCTCTGTATTTCAGTTAATAATAAATGCCCTATAAACTTACAGGTTGCCTGTGGATACGCACATACATTGGCATTGACAGATGAAGGGTTTGTTTACGCCTGGGGGGCCAACTCATATGGGCAGCTGGGAACAGGCAACAAGAGTAACCAAGCTGTTCCCACCCTTATAACCACAGACAAGGAGAGGTTAGTAGCTCACCTATGTCCTTGATTAACCAAAGAGCTGACTTAATAATAAGTTCAAGTCATTAATAAGTTCATCACTGAAGAACCCTCACACAAATTTGACATTAATACTTTGTTTGTGTTGCTAGAATGGCAGAGGTGGCTGCATGTCACACCAGCCATACGTCTGCTGCCAAAACCCAGAGCGGACAAGTACTGATGTGGGGTCAGTGTCGAGGTCAAGCCGTCTCTAGCCCATACCTCACCCATTTCAGCAGTATAGATGACGTATTTGCCTGCTTTGCCACACCAGCTGTCACATGGCACCTCCTCTCAGTGGGTAAGAATGTGAGGTTCAAGGCTTAATGAGCGAATACAATGTAAAATGTCCACTGGTTAACACAACCAGTTAACTGTGATGTCTTCTTGTCAGAATGATTTTATAGTGAGTTTGAGTGATAGAAAAGTGTTTAAAAGGTGTTGTGACTCACCAAAACTGTGGGAACTGTTTACAGCTGCGCAGAAATAATTAATGAACCACCTGCATGTTGTCCCTCACTTTATCAACAGTCCTCCTCTGTGGCCTCTCTTCTCCTCCTGCCTGGTGGATCCATCCTCAGCCTCTTTCTCTCCATATACCCTGGGCCCCTCCTCTGTACAAATCTGAAACATCTCAGTATCACCTCTCTGAGTTTATCTCTAAACCGCCTGACCTGTGCTGTCCCTCTATGTTCATTCTTAATCCTGTCCATCCTCCTCGCTCCCAAAGAAAATTGCAACATCTTCATCTTTTTTTTTTTAGCACCACGGACTCTAAGCTGTGTAAACTTTTCCTATCACTCTTGCATGTAACCTTCTGTCACACACAGAAGCACACACCTCCAAAATACAGGTGCGTTAAAAAAAAATTGAATATTGTGCAAAAACTTCAATATTTTTTTTGTCAGGTGTTTGGCAGCGAAAATTTAACATTCTACTTTCTTTTTTTTTATGACTTGAACTTTATTTAAATATTAAGAATAAAACATACAAAAAATACCATGTCGCACCTTAAGCCAGTTGTGTATGCAAACAATGAACACATGGACAAAATAAAGCAAATCAAAACTTAAAACAAAAAGCTAAAAAAAGATGCCAACTCTACACATTTACCAGGTTATAGCAGACATAACCAATAAAGATCAACTCCTGAGCTGGAAACATCATTGACCTGTGTAGAAGAAATATAGGGCCCATTTATCATTATAATCATCTACTCTATTCAACAGTCTGTACAATAACCATTCAAATACTGCCAATTGTCCAAGTGAGGTGTGCCACTGGGGGAAAGTAGGTGTCGATGGGGCCTTTGACTCTCTTACCAAAAGTTTTCTCTTTCTTTGTACCCACTGTGCAAGAGAAGAGGGCAAATAAGTCAAAACTGAAGGATCTCCTAGTACATAAAGCCTGTTAGTAAAGGAAATGCCCTGACCAACAACTTTCTCCACAATAGTGTGAACCAAAGACCAGTATAACTGAACTTTAGGACATTCCCGGAGCATATGCAATAGTGTGCCACTATCATGCTGGCACTTCCAACAGGCGTCCTCGTCCACTATTCCCACTTCATGCAACCTAGAAGGTGTCCAGTTTATGCAGTTTAGGATTTTAAATTGAACCAATCTAGATCGTAATTCCCGTGATAATTTTTTCATATTCTTAAGAATTCTACACCATGCCTCTTCTGTAAAACAGAGATTTAAATCAATTTCCCAAAATCTTTTAAGGGACAGTATATTAAGATCTGTGGATAACAATAACATTTTATAATAGACCGAGGCCTCATGTCATGTCCACAAACCTTTTTAATGTCTTTCAGAGAGTCACAGCACAAAGGGGGACTTTGTGGGTGAGCCACATATATTTCCCGTAATTGCAAATATTTCCAAAATCCTGCCGGGGTAAATTAAAATCCTGTGCGAGTTTTTCCAGAAGATTTCAATACATCGTTGTCATATAAATCCGTCAACACTTTTATACCTTTCTGAAACCAGGACTTCAAAAAAAAGGCGACTTAGCTATGCGGAAATACCAGCAGACTGATTGAAGTGTGGCTCAAATTTAAAAAATTTAAAAAATTTTGGACATTATGGTTATGAAGGCCGAGATTAATTGATAGACTATAGAGCGGTGTAAAGGGTAAACAAGCTAAGCTCTCAAGGTAGAACCAAGGGGATGCTTTCTGAGGGGGTAAAAACCAATGTGCCAAGTGCCTGTGGGAAAAGGCATAATGATAATGGAGAAAATTAGGCATCTCAAGTCCACCTCTATCCATTGGTCTCTGTAGTTTTCTCATATTAAGTCTAGGTTTCTTATTGCTCCAAATAAATAAATTACAAAGTTGATCCAATTGTTTAAAATAGTTCAAGAGAACATGGACAGGTAGAACTGTACAGACCATTTTTTTTATATTACCTTCCCCCACATAGAAAGATAAAGCTGAGACCAGCTGTCCACATCAGCTCTCATCCCTCTTAGTAGAGGTTCAAAATTTATTTTTATCAAGTCTGACAACTGTGGTGGGTAGACGATTCCAAGATACTTAATACCCTTCTGCAGCCAAGAGAACATGCCAGTTGGAGAAAGGGTCTTAGGGCAGTAGCAGGTTAGGGAAAGGCCCTCTGACTTGGTGCAATTTACTTTATAGCTAGATATATCTGAAAACGTGTTAATTATTGTGAACAGAGAGGAAAAGGAATGCTCTGGGTCCGATACAAAAAGAAGAATGTCGTCGGCATACAACATATGTTTATGACAGTTGCCCCATATGCTTACACCTGGAAATGTGGGCTCTATACGTATGGCAACTGCCAATGGTTTGAGGGCCAGGGTGAAAAGAAGAGGGGAAAGGGGAATATATAAGCCTAATCCAGTCGATAAAACTTTTGCTAAAGCCAAAGCATTCCAGAGTTGTGAGTAAGTATCGCCATTCAACTCTGCCAAATGCCTTTTCAGCATCCAAGATAACGGCCACAGGAGACTGACTACCCTGAACTGCCCACATGATGTCAATCAGCCTCCTAATGTTATCCGCCGAAGAGTGCGAACATATAAATCCAACCTGATCCACATGGATGAGAGAGGTTATCACTCGATCTAATCGATTGGCCAGATCTTTAGATAAAATTTTACTGTCATAAGAGGTCAAACTTATTGGTTGGTAACTTACAATCAGAGGCATCTTTATCTTTTTTCAAAATGAGTGTAATAATGGCCTCCAACAGAGAAGGTGGAAGCATTCCCTTTTGATAGGATTCGTTGTAGGTGTTCATGAGTAAAGGTGCCAGTTCTTCAGGAAATTATTTATAGAAGTCGGCTGTAAAGCCATCTAGACCTGGAGCCTTACTTGAAGGAAGATGCTTAATAACCCCAATTATCTCCTCAGTAGTAATGGGTGAGTCCAGATACTCAAGATGATCAGCTGTGACTTTGAGAAGATTTAGGGGTAACATAAAATTTCTTACATCATTCTGAAGCATTTAACTCCGGACTGTACAGGTCCTTGTAGAAGTTACTGAATGTTGTATTAATTTTCTTAGGCTCGTAAAGGAGATGTCCATTACCATATTTAATGGCCGAGATAGTGGGCATGGCTTCCCTCTGTTTGATTTATCTTGCCAGGAGCCTACCTGCCTTATCACCTTCTTCAAAATACTTCTGTCTCGCGCGAAATAAAAAAAATTCTGCTTTTTGTGACAGTATTGCATTAAATTCATATTTCACTTTGGTCAATTTGTTCAAGTTTGATAAACAGGAGTCCCTTTTAAAACTAGATTCAGTAACTTCAGTCTGTTGTTGAACATCCTGGAGCCTGGCGAGGCTCTCTGTCTTTTTAAAGGAAGCATGTTGAATAATGTGCCCTCTTAAAAAGGCCTTTAATTCCTCCCATGCCACTCCAGCTGAAGGGGGAGTGGGCACATTGATTTCTATATACAGGTTAATTTGGGACCTAAGAGACTCTTTGAAAGTTTCATCTAATAGAAGGCTGAAGTTTAGTCTCCACCTAGGGGTCTTAATGATTGCATTATAAGCAAACGTGGAGGTAGACAGGGCTATGGTCTGAGAGAATTATGCTGCCAGTAGTACTAGATGCAACAGCCGACATCAGTGATTGGGACACCAGGAAAAAATCTATTCACGAGAAGGAATGATGGGGTGAAGGGAAAAAGTATAATCCCTCCCAGAGAGATTTTGCAACCGCCAAACATCTATAAGAGCACACGCCTCGGACATCCTTTTAAGAGCAGTGTGGGCCCTAGAAACGCGTAGCATTCTAGAGCTTCTGTCTAGTAGTGGATCCATAACCTCATTAAAGTCGCCCCCCAAGATAACTGGGTAATCCCCCATATTAATTTTTTTTTTTTCTCGTCTAAAAAAGTTGTCAATTGTCAATATTCAGAGCATATACATTAGCTAAAATTATAGTATTCCCTTGAATCTCACACAGCATCAGCAATTAGAAATTGACATTAGAAATATTACTACTGCTCTCTTCCACCTGCAAAATATAGCGAAGATTTGTCCCATCCTGTCTATGGCTGATGCCGAGACCCTGATCCATGCATTTATCTCTTCTAGATTGGACTACTGCAATGTTCTATTTTCTGGTTTTCCGCAGTCTAGCATTAGGGGTCTCCAATTGGTTCAAAATGCTGCAGCCAGACTTTTGACATGAAGCAGAAAGTTTGACCACATTACACCCATTTTGGCATCCCTTCACTGGCTTTCTGTCCCAGTGAGATCAGATTTTAAGGTTCTGCTACTAACCTATAAAATTATTCATGGACTGGCAGCTCCCTACCTAGCTGACCTAATTAAACCTTACGTACCGGCCCGGGCTTTACGTTCTCAGGGTGCAGGACTACTTTGTGTCCCTAAGGTGAATAAGAAGTCTGTGGGTCACAGAGCTTTCTCTTATCATGCCCCTGTTCTGTGGAATGATCTCCCTGTGTCAATAAAACAGTCAGATTCTGTGGAGACTTTCAATTCTAGACTTAAGACGCACTTATTTTCCCTTTCATATGGCTAGCATACTGGTACAGTTTTGTTTTACGCTTTTACTCTATTCATTCATTTATTAGTAATTGGAGTGGGCCGCGGCCTCAACTTTACCTAAATTCTGGGTCTTTTAGTGAAGTTTAGGGCTAGTGGCCGGCGATCACCTTAGTATTTCTCTGTTTTCTTGTTGTTTAATGCTGGCAAATTATACAGTTTTTTTTTTTTTGTCTTTCTGATGCCTGATTCTGTTTTTTTTCTCTCTGTTTAAGGTGCAGCTCCATCCAGAGATAGGAGTTGTGTTTGTGTTGGCGATCCTCCTGTCCTGTGCGCCAATAGCATTTCTTGTATATTCGTCCGTGAATTGTTCTGTAATTTATGCTTGTAGCATGGCCCAAGAGGGTCACCCCTTTGAGTCTGGTCTGCTTGAGGTTTCTTCCTCAGAGGGAGTTTTTCCTTACCACTGTTGCTCTGGGGGTTGGTAAGGTTAAATAAAAATAAATTGAAATTGAAAATTGGACAAAGATGATATTGCACTTTTTAGATTTTATGAAGGACAATACCTTCCTTTTCTTAACAACATTGTTAAGGCCCTTGAGGTTCCAGCTCATAAAGCTCAAGTTGTTATTACTAAGAGGTAATGCACAAGATACATATAAAACAGAATGCACAGTGCCTACATAACTAGTTAGTGTTTTTGGCATCAAGAAAAAACAAAAGAATATGAACACGCATGACAAACTTGTCAGAACAAAACCCAAATAGCGTCCAAAAAAAAGACACTAATCCCTCCCTCACCAAGGTTTGTGATCATACACTTGACTCGAGCTGCCTTTTAAAGTAGACCTGCATTGAAATAAATGTGGTCAGATCTCAGAAAGAAATAGCTGATATGTATTTATAAGACCCTTATGAATGCAGTAAAGTAAATCTGTAAGCCCAAATTTGTAATTCAGCGGAGAAATCTTCATTTAAAAATGACAAATTTGCAGCTAAAATTTGTCCCTCGGCGAAAACTGTTTGTACATCCAGGACATTACAGTGACGTCCGGCAGAAGACGGAGCGCTCCCGCCTTCAGTCCGATCCCACATTGAAATTGATTTTATCTGTTAGTAATGTTACTGTTATACACATTCTGGTTTCAGAATCCAAAAGTAAGCTGCAATGAATGTGAGATACAGCTCTGCATGCTCAGATCAGCGGCGACATTGACAGCGGGCAACGTTCTTCCCCAACGCCTCGCTCTCTGCCTCTGATGCGCTTACTGAGTTTGCGTGCTCGATAAACACCGAAGTGGGCCACTCACATCGCCCCCGTGTCTGCTGTGCAACCGGCACCACGTCCCTGTCTACTGAATGGAGGTGCAGCCAACTTGGCAAATGTCCAGAGACTACACTCGCTGTTTTGATGCGGAGCGGCCGGTGACACCTGTTGCTGCAAGGACAGACTTTCCACAGCGCTGCACGTCTCGGTAATCGGAGCCGCAGAGCTCCGTGGCCGCTGAGAGAGGTTTATATCTTTTTAATGACTTGGATTCTTTGCGGGTTCCGCCTCCGTACCCCGCGACGGTAACACCGGAGGCGAAAGACTGTAGATTTTCAATGCGACACCACTCAATCAAATGGGCGTATGGAAAAAATCCCCCAAAATAATTTTCAAGCACAAATAAAAGAAATGTGTACTCACCAAACGTGCCGCAAGACAATATGAACTTTTAAAAAAGTAGATCCTTCCGTATAAGACAAGAAAAAGGTGCAAATGCAAACTGACGTAATTCCACAAATTACAGTTGGTGCGCGCAATGCATGCTGGGATAGGGTCTTTTCCCTGACGTCTCGGCAGCGTCCCTGATGTGATGACAGTTTTGCGGAGGGCTAAATTTTAGCTGTAAATTTGTCATTTTTAAATGAAGATTTCTCCATTGAATGACAGATCTGGGCTTGCAGATTTACTTTACTACATTCAGAAGGATTTTATGTGTAAATATAAGTAATTTTTTGGTCCAAACCATCATCATACAAACCAGATATTCCGTATCACTGGACAAAAAAACTCCCAATGTTTTTGTATTGTTTTCCATGTAATAACATGTATGTAACAGATTTTAATGGATTTTTCGCTCACATCGGATAAAATATCCCGTCCGATCACAATGTATTTCCGTTAAAACCCCTCGCATGTGGGACTGGAGTCATTTCCGTGATTAAAAACCCGACCAATTCACACTGTGCTCAGACTCGGACCCGCAGCCTGATGTGCACTTGTTAAATCAGACAGCAAAAGGCTGTGATTTGACACTTTTCTGGTTTTACTCTTTACTCATATTTTAATAGTTGTTGCAGTGCGCATGCTGATTACAAATGGATCACAAAAGTCTGCAACTTTACAACACGGAGTATGAAAAAGAAGAAATGCTGAGCTCCTTCTACCAGCTTCCCAATGTACTCACTGTTAAAACTTTGCGTGCCAGCATTTCAGGGTCAAGTCTTACCTCACGTCATGGCGTGTGCAAATAAAATGATTTTTCTTATTCACTGCACTTTGTCTTTTGTGATGTGTTCATTGTGCATGCTTGTATTGCAATGCAGATGAAAATGTGATTAACTGGGAAGCACTGTTCCACATCCCACGAATATGGCTGATTGCACTGTTGAAGGCCAGATAGTTAGAATAAGATAATTTTGGTATTTTTATGTTAAGAAATAGAAGTGTCATTTAAATGTAAGCAGTTTGGGTTCATTCCTTTCTTCTTGTAAAAATGACATTTGTTTCTTTGTGTTAGATGGAGATGACTACCTGACTGTTGCCCAGTCTTTGAAGAAGGAATTTGACAGTCCAGAGATTTCAGACCTGAAGTTCTTGGTTGAAGGGAAATGCATCCATGTTCACAAAGCCCTGCTTAAAATCAGGTACAGAAAATCAGGACCCAGAATGTGTACAGCAGTAAAAATATGTAGTGATGCTTGACTGTCATTATTGCTAATTCAAAGGTAGTTTAAGAAAAACATTTTCTGCAGATTCTGCAGATCGTTACAAGTATATTTATGATAATAACATAATTTAATTGTAACATATATAGTTGAAATGGCGTTTTCTGTGTTGACTCTCCTGAGACAGCAAGAGTCATGAAGGTCTCCCAGTGTGGGTAGAGGGCACCCAATGATCTTCTTTGCCACACGTTACTTACTGATACTTGGATGTTCATCTGACACAGTTTCATCTTACCAGCGTAAATCAAATACAGTGCTGCTGTTAGTCTGTACATACAACACATTAGATTAGATTTAGGATACAGTAAGTGGCTTATTGTGGTATGTACAGGAATAACTAATTTCCAGCCTGCTAGCTGATATTTCTCAAAATGACTGTTTTTTGTGAATAATATTGTCAAGAGATGTTTATCGTCTGAATTCACAAAGTAGATGAATTGGTTACTATGAAACAGAATCTCTTTCATAAAGACAAAAATGTGTGCGTGTGTGTGTGGTACTGTAATAAGGTTTGACACACTCAGATCTTTGATAACATTTTAGAATTTGATTTTAGTTTCTTCATCAAGGGTTAACAGGAGATTAAGTTAGAGTTAAAATAGTCAAATTTTGACCTAACAGCAAACAGCTGCTGCAGTTGTAGCAGTACAAAGTGCAGCAGTACAAGTGCTTTTGTGGGCCTTCTTTAAAAGCCGGGTTGGTGGCCTGCCTGAGGTCGTTGGACATGTGCAGGCCTGGGTATTTAAAAGTGGACACCATCTCCACAGCTGCTCCTCCAGTGAAGAGGGGACGGGGTGTGGCCCCTCTTTCTGTAGTCCACAACCAGTTTTTTTGTTTGTAAAAACTGATGTTTATGCACAGTTTTCACAGAATGTGGATGATTACAGTTTACGTGTTTAATGCCTGTAAATATTTAGATTAGATTACAAGTTTATTGATCCCTTGGGAAGACTCCCTCAGTGTACCATGGCTTACATAAAAATGTATAACCATCACAGGGTGGTAGCTGTAGGCAGCTAGGGGTCAGTGAAGAATTACACAGAGGTCAAATGTAAAAATGCTTCAGTCATGTTGAAAACTATATCACATTATTTGTCTGATCATAACGATTCCAAAAAGTTGTAGTTTTGACTATCTGTGATGGAATGTTCTGGAGTTATGGGGTAAAAACAGTGACAAAAATATGGTGACAAAGGTCAGTTTCAGATTGTGCAGGGGTCAAAAGATAAAGTTCTTCCAAAATTACGCAAATATTGTTTGGGTTGATGGGGTTCTAATAAGGAATAGTTTGCACCTTCTGTCATGCGTAGTCATCATGTTACAGGGTAACATATACTAGAGCCTGACCGATATGGCTAAATCTGCCCTATGATTGGATTTTGGAAAACCATGTGACGGAGAACCAATTCAAATTGGACACTCACATTGCGCACATCTTCTGTGAGGAGTACCAAGATGGCCGATGGTGGATCGAAAATCCGTGGAGTTAACTATTCAGCAAAAAAAAAGAGTAAGTTTCTATCTCGTATCAAGAAGTTATTTACAATTTAGTAAAGCTTGGTCCCAGACGTCGTATACAACGGCGTTGGCCCCAGAGGTTTAATGGCGAATGGCAGTAATTCCCAGAACCCTTCCGGACGACCAGTGAATCTGAATGTTTCAACCTCTTAGCAGTAAACCAAAGTTTTTCATTCTAGATATAAGGTCTACACAACGTGGGCTTAATAAAAAGAATGACCGACGCAATGAAGCACATTTGACACATTACTACATAAACTGAGTTAATCAAACTGAGTTGAACTGAAATGGGAGAAATGTGGGGTGAATGTAATCGCAAAGTTATTACAAACAACATCCTTATAAACTTACCTGTATGCTTTTGTCAGCCGATCAGTGCAGTGTGACGGCGAACTACGGGGGCTTGTGATGAGCACATTTAAGCAGGGGTGTAAGCAGCTCTCAGTTGAATGGAGTCATAGCTCCATCTACTGGACAAACAGTGCAAGGACATTTTACATTGCCGACACAAACATTATTTCAGTAACTGTTCTGTTTATGACAAATTATCGGCGTTCTGTCGGCAAAATTTTGGCCGATAGTGAGTACTTTGAAAAGGGCTTATATCGGCCGATAATATTGGCCGGCCGATATATCGGTTGGGCTCTAACATATACCACCTGTCATTGAATTCAATGCATGTCGACCTTGTTTGACCTTTTACTTTGGAGACCAAACATTCAACACCGTCAAAACTATTACATTTATTAATCCTTTTATTTCAAGCAATAATTTGCATCATATATGTATTAGGGATGGGAAAAAAAAGTCAGCCGCTTCACTGACCCGCGGCTGTAAAACGCCAGCTCAGCGTGCAGCCTAGGAGGAGAAGCCGAACAGAGATTCTGTCTGCTGAAAAGGAAAAAGTCTCCATTAAAATCCTGCACATGAGCGTCGCTGACATTTATTTCACACTTGAAAGGCTTTGTGTTTCCCAAAAGATCGAAGTTTGCACAGCACAAAAACACACACAGAGAGAGAGCGAGAGAGAGAGTTCTGTCTTTTCTCTTTAAGTCTGTCAAAATAAGGCTATAAACGTCTATAAAAAATAAAAGTACTTAATTCTTTCACCAAAACATCAAATCTAGGCTTTCATCTTAGACACACCTTCTGGAAAATTGTAGCTCAACTTTCAGGTCTCCTTTCAAGAAAATCCTCATATAAAATCAACAGTAATAATACTATTAAAGCAAACACAGCTCTGGTATCGGATCAGAAAAGTATTGGTATCGGCAGATACCCAAATTCAGGTATCAGGATCGGATCAGAAGTGAAAAATTATGGATTGGTGCATCCCTAATATGTGTGTGTGTATATGTATACACACACATATGTATATGTGTATATATATGTATATGAATATATATATATATATATATATATATATATATATATATATATATATATATATATATATATATATATATATATATATATATATATATATATTAGGGGTGCGGGATATATACAATATAACCATTTCATGGTATAAATTTGGTCGATGGTAGAGATTTAGACTCCACCAACCAAGTGCATTTTAAAAGTGCACACTTCTAACTTTATATGAGTTTTAAAATGGTGTTAATAGGCCTACTATAACCGGAATTATGATTAAGCTATCGGAGCTGCGTCAGTCACAGTCAGTCAGAGCTGCGTGTCGTCAGAGCGAGCTGCAAAAAGTTTGTACCTGAGTTTTCAGAGGTGGTGTTTGTAGTTGCCATCTGCCACGCCAGTGTTTGCCAACCCGGACAGTGGGAATACCACCTCAACCGGCAACTTAGCCCCGCGACTGGACAGCAACAACGTCCGAGGCCCGCCCAACGTGGTGAATTCACTGAGGCCGCGCGTCACGAGTGCCGCTTCCCCGAGGCCTCGTGCAGCCACCGCGGATCCATCAGCGCGGAAACACCGAGGCCGCGCGGCACCAGCGCAGTGCAGATCCATCCCGGTGACAAACAACGCAGGCTGTTAACATCGGCGATCGACAAGCTGCTCATAAGCCGACCATGGGGCCTAAGAAGGTTCTGACAGCGGAGGAAGGTGACGATATTAAAAAATCTCTGGACTTTCTATCAGAGGAGATTTCTGTTGTGAAGCAGCAACAGAAATCAATCATGGATCTGGTGGAGGAGGTGAAGGCATTACGGCTCCAGAACGCAGAGAAAGACCGGCATCTGGTGCAGCTGGAAAATAGAGTGGCTGAATTGGAGCAGTACACCAGAATTAACGACATCATCATCACAGGTCTTCACATCAAACCACGGTCCTACGCACGGGCGGTAACAGATGAGAGCGGAGGGGAGCCCAGTGAACAGGAGGTCAGCTCTGTGGAAAAACAGGTTGCTGATTTCCTCCTATCTAAAGGTATAGAAATGGATTTAAATAACATTGAAGCGTGCCACCCTCTGCCCTGGAGAAATGACGGTGATAAACGAACCGTCATCATGAGATTCATCAACAGAAAACACAAAACAGCACTGTTAAGGAAGAAAACTGAAATGGACAAACGTATTCATCAATGAACATCTCACCAAACGGAATGCCGACATCGCCAGGAAAGCACGCTTCTTAAAGAAACAGGGAAAAATCCAGCACACATGGACTTCAAACTGTAAAATATTCATCAAACTGAACGGATCACCAGAACAAGCAAAAGTCATGGCAATAAGGAACATCGAGGAGCTGGACAAATATGAACAATAGGTATGAGGACTCAAACACATCACAGCACCATGATGCAGACTGGAGCAACCCACTCATCCACATCATCTACACCCGGAGACAAGAGAGACATAATGACTAAGGATAATGATCCGTTTATTTCTGCCCAGGAGCTCTGTCTAGATACATTTAATTATAATAACTCTGCTAACCACCCCTTCGAATCTGAAAATGATCCTGATACCTTTTTCAGTGAGAATATTGTGAGACAGTGCAAATATTTTACAGAAGAACAATTCAAAAATTATAAAATCAATGATGAAAATTTTTCAATTATACATTTCAACAGCAGAAGTCTTTCTCGTAATCTGTCCACTATTAATGATTGTTTGAAAACATCCAAAAAACGTTTTTCAGTTATTGCAATTTCAGAAACATGGTTAAATGAGGATAATAAAGATCTGGTATATCTTGATGGTTATGAATTGTTCCTGGTTAATAGGCAGACGAGAAGGGGCGGAGGCATTGCATTGTTTGTAAGGTCAGATTATAACTGTAAACTCATTAACAACATGTCATTTACAGTGGACAACATCATGGAATGTGTTACCATAGAAATGACATCTATAAACTCCAAAAACATAGTTGTTAGTTGCATTTACAGAGCTCCTGGGACAAATATTGACACCTTTGAAGACATTATCTTAGGAATGTACAACAAAATCAACAGAAATAAGCATTTATTTGTCTGTGGAGATTTCAATATAGATTTTTTAAACCGTCACAATCATCCACAAATTACCTCATTTATAAACACCTTGTACTGTTTAGGACTGTTTCCAACCATCATTCATCCTGGCAGAATAACTATGGACTCAACAACTCTCATTGACAATATTTTAACTAACGTTATATCCGGTAATCTTAGTGGGGGACTACTGGTCAGTGATATCAGTGATCACTTGCCAGTTTTCTCAGTCTTTGAATTGGAGGGTTGTTGTAAGTATCGAAGCAATATCAAATTCATGAGTAGAAAAGTAACACCTGAAACAATTGATAATTTAAGGGAGGATTTATCAAGTCAGAATTGGTCAGATGTTTTTGTTGATGATGTTGACAGGTCATATGATGCTTTCATTTCCATTTTTTCCAGTTTGTATAATAAACACTGTCCATTTGTTGACAAAATATATAGAAATCAATATAACAACAAACCATGGATAACTAAGGGACTTCAGAGGGCATGTAAAAAGAAAAACGTACTATATAAACAATTCATAAAACTACGAACTAAGGAAGCTGAAAGTATAAAACATATAAGAATAAGTTAATCAATATCATGAGACTCTAAAAAAACATTATAATGAGTTACTTGTCAAAAATAGAAATAACATCAAAAACACATGGAACATATTAAATGAAATAGTAAAAAAGAATAGAGTAACTAGAGATTATCCTTCATTTTTTCAGAGTAACAACTACATCACGATTGATAACGACGAGTCTATTGCTGAACACTTTAATGAATACTTCGTTAATGTGGGTAAAAATCTTGCCAGTAAGATTGACTCATCAACTAATAACTTCTGGGTAAATAATTCAACGTTTAACAAATCTGTTTCAATGTTCATTGGTGGTACTCATGAAAGGGAAATACTTGATCTGGTTCATGGTTCAAAAAGTAAGAAATCGACTGATTTTAATAATTTGGATATGGCTTTATTAAAAAAAGTTATTGATTGTATAGTAAAACCGTTCAATTATATTTGCAATATGTCACTAAGTACTGGTAAATTTCCTTCTCAAATGAAAATAGCCAAAGTAATTCCTCTGTTTAAAACTGGTGACAAACACACATTTTCTAATTATAGACCTATATCACTCCTGCCACAATTTTCCAAAATTTTGGAAAAAAATATTTGCTAAAAGATTAAATGATTATTTACTGAAGCATAACATCATTTGTCAAGAACAATATGGATTCAGAAGGTCTCGAACTACATCACATGCTTTGATGGACTTTGTGGAAAGTATAGTAACTGCAATTGATAATAAACAATACACAATAGGTGTTTTTTTTGATTTACAGAAAGCGTTTGACACAATTAACCATGGAATACTATTAAGTAAACTGCAGAAATATGGAATCAGAGGTCTGGCATATGAATGGATAGCTAGTTATTTACAAGGCAGATTTCAGTATGTTCAATTCAATAATACAAATTCTGAACTCAGGGATGTCACATGTGGGGTGCCGCAGGGCTCAGTGCTGGGTCCTTTGTTGTTTATAATCTATATAAATGATATAAGTTGGGTGTCGAGTTCACTGAGATGTGTCCTTTTTGCGGATGATACAACTGTGTTCTGTAGCGGTGAAAATCTTGAACAGCTTCTGGACATAGTGGAGAAAGAACTGGAAAAATTTAAGGTTTGGTTTGACGCTAATAAGTTGTTACTCAACCTTGGGAAAACTAAATGTATTATATTTGGAAATAAATAGGCACCCAAATGTAAAAATTTAACTATAAACAATAAGGAAATTGAGTTAGTAACAGAGAATAAATTTTTAGGTGTTATAATTGATAATAAACTTAGCTGGAAACCACATATAAATTATGTGAAATCAAAACTGTCAAAAACTATAGCCATTTTGTATAAAGCCAAAGACCTACTGCCGCAAGAAGGGTTACTTACTTTATATCATTCTCTGATGGTACCATATATGACATATTATGTTGAGTCATGGGGAAATACTTACAAATCAAATACCAATCCAATATTCCTTTTGCAAAAACGAGCCATACGAATCATCTGCAATAAACAATATCGTGAACCAACTCATTCTCTATTTGTGTCTTTAAATTTATTAAAATTCATTGATTTGGTCGATTACATTACAATTCAAACTTTATTTCGAGCGAAAAACCAAGCCTTACCGAGACATGTCCAGAGTCTGTTCCGATTGAGGGAATCCAGATATAGTTTAAGAGGTTGTGCAATTTTTATGAAACCACCAGTAAGAACAAATGTAAAGGGTTTTTGTGTGTCTGTGGTTGGGGTGAAGAAATGGAACAAATGTTCAACAGAGGTTAGAATGAGTAGTACCTTAGTGAGATTTAAGAAACTACTCAAAAAGAACATTATGTCTATGTATCATAAAGAAGCAAATATAATTTGATTTATATGGAATGTTCAATTTATAAGTGGGACTTATTGTATATTTGAATGTGTGGGTATGTATATGCGTATGTAGATATATAGATATGGGTAGGTGTATATGTATATGTATATAAGTGACTGTGTATATGTATGTATATATTTATGTTTGTAAAGTATATACGTATGTATATAGGTATATGTGGCACAGCCCAAGCAGAGGGTCACCCCCAAGAGCCTGGTCTGCTTGAGGTTTCTTCCCTATAGGGAGTTTTTCCTCACCACAGTTGCCTAGTGCTTGCTCTGGGGGTTGGTAAGGTTAGTCCTTACTGGCGTAAAGTGCCTTGATTCAACTTTCTTGTGATCTGGTACTATATAAATATAATTATAAGTGAATAGTATATTGATATGTATGTCTGTGTGTCGACATGTAGTAGTGAATTTATATTTATGTAAATACGACTGATTAGAATTGTTGGACTTGTACTAGCAGGGGTGGGCGCTAATAAGCTTTGCTTCAGCCCACACCCTTTCGGACTCACTAGTTTTGTCTGTGTTTGTTTGTGGAATTGTTCATTTTTTTCTATTTGAATATTTTGTGTGCCGAATTAAAAAAACTTTGTCACTTTTGAAACTTTGTCACTTTTAATAATTTCTGCAATGATTTTTGTGAATTTTATGGTCATATTTGGTGCGTGTTTTACAGAAAGCTGCAGTAAACAGTCTCACATTTTCTCATTCAACTGCACTGACAGCTCCATCTGGGGGCAGGAGAGCAGGGGGGAGAAAAAAAAAACATGCCTTCCGCTCTGTCATTGGTGGAACCCCACAACTTAAGCCAATCAGGACCATCAACCCACGTGCGGCGTCTCTGAGGTCTTTCTGGACAAAACTTCACCAAAAGCAGACAAACTAACACTGCCTCCTGCTGGACAGAAGCAGGAATGGCAAAATGAGATTATTCCTTCTTCTTCTTCTTTGTCTTTCGGCTGTTCCCGTTAGGGGTCACCACAGCAGATCAATTGTTTCCATTTCACCCTGTCCTCTGTATCTTCCTCTGTCACACCAGCCACCTGCATGTCCTCCCTCAGCACATCCATAAACCTCCTGTTTGGCCTCCCTCTTCTCCTCCTGCCTGGTGGCTACATCCTCAGCATCCTTCTCCCTCTATACCCTGGGTACCTCCTCTGCACATGTCCAAACCATCTCAATCTCGCCTCTCTGACTTTGTCCCCAAACCGTCCCACCTGAGCTGTCCCTCTGATATGTTCATTCCTAATCTTGTCCATTCTTGTCACTCCAAAGAGAATCTCAACATCTTCAGCTCTGCCACCTCCAGCTCTGCCTCCTGTCTTTTTGTTAGTGCCACCGTCTCTAAGCCGTACAACATAGCTGGTCTCACTACTGTCTTGTAAACTTTCCCCTTCACTCTTGCTGATATTCTTCGGTCACAAATCACTCCTGCCACCTTTCTCCACCCACTCCACCCTGCCTACACTCTCTTCTTCACCTCTCTACCACACTCTCCATTACTTTGAACAGTTGACCCCATATATTTAAACTCATCTACGTTCACCACTTCTACTCCTTGTAACTGCACTATTCCACTGGGCTCCCTCCCATTCACACACGTACTCAGTCTTGCTTCTACTGACTTTCATTCCCCTTCTCTCCAAAACTCTCCAGACTAGACTCAACTTGCTCTCTACTCTCACTACAGATCACAATGTCATCTGCAAACATCATAGTCCATGGGGACTCCTGTCAGATCTCATCTGTCAACCTGTCCATCACCACTGCAAACAAGAAAGGACTCAGAGCTGATCCTTGGTGTAATTCCACCTCCACCTTGAATGAGTCTGTCATTCCAACTGCGCATCTCACCACTGTCACACTATTCTTGTACATGTCCTGCACTACCCTAACATACTTCTCTGCCATTCCAGACTTCCTCATAAGTCCACAAACACACAATGTAACTCTTTCTGGCCTTCTCTGTACTTCTCCAACAGTATTCTCAGAGCAAACATTGCATCTGTAGTGCTCTTTCTCAGCATGAAACCATATTGCTGCTCACAGATCTTCATCTGTTTTCTAAGTCAAACTTCTACTACTCTTTCCCATAACTTCATGCTGTGGCTGATCAACTTTATGTCTCTGTAGTTACTGCAGCTCTGCACATCACCCTTTTTCTTGAAAATAGGAACCAGCACACTTCGTCCACTCCTCAGGCATCCTCTCACTTTCCAAGATTTTATTAAACAATCTGGTTAGAAACTCTACTGCCATCTCTCCTAGACATTTCCATGCCTCCACCGGAATGTCATCTGGACCAACTGCCTTTCCACTCTTCATCCTCTTCATAGCAGCCCTCACTTCTTCCTTACTAATTTCTTGTACTTCCTGATTTACTCTCACCACATCATCCAGCCTTTATCTTGCTCATTTTCTTCATTCATCAGCTCTTCAAAATATTCCCTCCACCTTCTCAGCACACACTCCTCACTTGTCAGCACATTACCATGTGCATCCTTTTTGCAAAATCAACTACCATCTGTCCTTCCCCATTCCTATCCTTGATACCATATCTACCCATTACTTCCTCATCACCTCTGTTCCCTTCACCAACATGCCCATTGAAGTCCACTCCTATCACCACTCTTTCGTGCTTGGGCACACTCTCCACCACCTCATCTGACACACTCCAGAAATCTTCTTTCTCCTTCATCTCACAACCTACCTGTGGGGCATATGCACTGATGATATTCATCATCACCCTTCAATTTCCAACTTGTTACTCATCACCCTGTTAGACACTCGCTTAACCTCCAACACACGTTTAACATACTCTTCCTTTAAAGTGACCCCAACACCATTTCTCTTCCTGTCCTCACCATGGTACAGCAACTTGTACCCACCGCCAACGCTCCTGCTCTTACATCCCTTCCACTTGGTCTCTTGCACACACAATGTGTCTACCTTTCTTCTCTCCATCAGATCAGCCAGCTCTCTCCCTTTACCAGTCATACTACCAACATTCAAAGTCCCCACTCTCATTTCCACCCTTCTGGTTTTCTTCTTCTCCCGCTGTTTGTGGAAATGTTCTCCTCCTCTTCTTCGTCGTCTTCGCCCAGCAAAATTAGATTATTCCAATGCACAAAAATACATGTGTAACAAGTCAGAGAATCAGGTGCTCAAAATTAATTATATTTGTTTTTGTTTTTTATTTTTTGCTTGTTTATTTTAATCAATTCAGCTTTGCAAAGGGGCTATATGACCCATTAAGAAAAACTTCATTATAACTTTTGCACTTAAATTTATATAGTGACATGAATTTTAAGTCATATCGCCCAGCCCTAATATATATATATATATATATATATATATATATATATATATATATATATAGCTTTCTTTTTGAAAATAACTATCAAAGTGAACTTGTGTGTGTATAGTGTTCTGCGTCTCCATTTTTAAACTTCATGGATTAGACGGCGTGTTATAGTCTTTCCTGTTAATGTCAGAAGGAAGGAGAAACAGGCCTATTGTTTTTCCTTTTTCTTTTTATAACCTCGCTCTGTCTACATTTCAGCCCCCATGATCCTTTGATCTGTCAAGAGGAAGGAGCCAGACTGTCTGTAATAGAAACCTTGGGCCAAACAGTCACACCAATATGCAGCAATGCATAACCTTGTTTTGGCCTGATCACATGCAAAATGGTATGGTAATGAATTTGTCTGAGATCTTCAGTCAGTAATTTCCACAGCCCAGACAGTTGTAGTGACCAGGCAAGAAGTAGGGTCAGAGAAAGTCGTTTATAGACGTATACGTCTGGTCTTAAAGGTCTAATAAAAATGGGCAAGGAAATCTTATCAATCCCAAAATGAACATCCCAGCGGTGAAAGGGCACAAGGTTTTGTGTTACATGGTCCCCTCACCTAGAGGATGATGAAGCCCTGGAAATGACCATTCTGATGTAATATCAAATGCTAGCATCCCAAAGACTGCTTTCCTGACAAAATTCCTGTAACAAATAATCGTGATCTTTTTCATTAAAATAACAGGCTTCAGTACATTAAACTGTTTGATTGAATAAATGATTGATCTTGATGTTCGTAGTTAGTGCATAGGTTTAAGTTGTCCATATTTAAGGATCATCAAGTAAAACCCCTGGCAAAAATTATGGAATCACCACACATGGAGGATATTCATTCAGTTGTTACTTCATAGCAAATAAACATCTTACATATACAACCCCAATTCTAATGAAGTTGGGACATTGTGTGAAATGTAAATAAAACAGAATACAATGATTTGCAAATCCTCTTCAACCTATATTCAATTGAATACACCACAAAGACAAGATATTTAATGTTCAAACTGATAGACTTTTTTTGTTTTTGTGCAAATATTTACCCATTTTGAAATGGATGCCTGCAACACATTTTAAAAAAGCTGGGACAGGGGCAGCAAAAGACTGGGGAAGTTGGTGAATGCTAAAAAGACACCTGTTTGGAACATTCCACAGGTGAATAGGTTAATTGGAAACAGGTGAGTGTCATGATTGGGTATAAAAGGAGCATCCCCAAAAGACTCAGCCGTTCACAAGCAAAGATGGGGTGAGGATCACCACTTTGTGAACAACTGTGTGAAAAAATAGTCCAACATTTTAAGAACAATGTTTCTCAACTTTAAATTGCAAGGAGTTTAGTGATTCCATCATCTACAGTCCATAACACAATCAGAAGATTCTGAGAATCTGGAGAACTTTATACATGTAAGCGGCACGTTTTTATTTGCATTTTACACAACATCCCAACTTCTTTGGAATGGGATTGTATGACACAAAATATTTTTTGTTCAATAGCTTTGTGAAACATGTACGTACCTCAAACAAAGTTTAATGAACTTAATGAATGGCATAAAAGCATCAAATCATCACAAAAATTAACTTAATGATAGTCATTACTTTGTTACTCGCACTTGGGTTTTTGACTTCATGAATCCTTTGAGTAATTCAGCTTCACTACTGACAATATTTTCCATCAAGCTGGTTACAGGTTTTTGTTTCTTTGTTTGTTTGTTTGTTTTTTAAAAGGAGTTGACAGATTAGATTTGGAGGACAGAACCTTGTCATGGACCAGTTTTATTTGTGGAACTGTAAAGTATTGGCCTTTGACTTTTTTCATGATATGTCCTTTTGTTTGCTGTTCCCTCTGCTTTGCTTTTTTTAATCAGTGAACAGATTTGCAGTTTCAGTGCCAGCTCTTTCATTTAAGCACAATTTAAGTTGGTGTCATCTTTGAGAAAACCTATGCTCTCTCAATGCGTTGATTTATTTTCATAATGTCTAGACATCTTTTTCTTCATACATCCCCTGGCAAACATTATGGAATTGCTGCACAAAAGCCCTATTTAGTCAGGAAGTGGAGTAAAGTCATTTTATCACAAGGCGTCTGTCATATTTGTGGTCAACTTGCATGTCAGGAAAAGAAATGTAAATGACAGAGATGTACGTGGCTACTCTATGAATAAGCTTGACACACTGCCAGCATACTTTAAAAAAATAAGAAAGAAAATTACCAGGATTCTGGTATTTTTAATTTTCATGTTCGCTCCCCTGATGCAACAGATCCATCTTGATTGTCACTCTCTGTTGTTTCTTAAGTTATGTGTGTACATGTGCCGAAGCAGCACACATGGTATGAACACCTCTTATATCAGCACAAAAAAAATGTTTCCCCTCCCACTTACTTTTTATATAATGTGTTGCTTTGATATTTTTATATATATATATATATATATATATATATATATATATATATATATATATATATATATATATATATAGTGGCTTGAAAAAGTATTCAGTCCCTTGGTATTTCAGAAATTTTAATTTCATGGCATTTCAAATATAAAAAGTAAATCAGGCTTCTCAATATTAAATTTTTCTTTCTTCGACTCAAAACTGAAAGTAAATCTCTAAATGTGATATAAATTAATTAAAAATATAAAAGCCAAGATGATGGCTTCCATCAGTAATCAGCTCCTTTGGTATAATACCTCTAAATAATCAGTTTAATTGCCAGTTTTCTTCGGACAAGTCAGGGGATGGATACATGAACATTTCCAAGTCACTGAATATGTCTTAAACTCAGTTGTGAAGAAATACAAACAGTATGGCACTCCATGGTAAAGCTCTGTGGAGTAGACAGTTGTCAAAAACTGAGTGACTGTGCAAGAAGGAGAGCGTGAGGAAAGCCACCAAGACACCCAGACAACCCAGAAGAAGTTACAGGCTTCTGTAGCTGTGATTGGAGAAATTGTGCATAGTGCATGTTTTGCATTTTGTATCCCCAGTTATACAGCATCATGATGAAGTGGTACAGAGGAGGGTTTTCTTTGACCAGAACATCTAATCTACAACCCCTGGCAAAAATTATGGAATCACCGGCCTCGGAGGATGTTCATTCAGTTGTTTAATTTTGTAGAAAAAAAGCAGATCACAGACATGACACAAAACTAAAGTCATTTCAAATGGCAACTTTCTGGCTTTAAGAAACACTATAAGAAATCAAGAAAAAAAGATTGTGGCAGTCAGTAACGGTTACTTTTTTAGACCAAGCAGAGGAAAAAAATATGGAATCACTCAATTCTGAGGAAAAAATTATGGAATCACCCTGTAAATTTTCATCCCCAAAACTAACACCTGCATCATATCAGATCTGCTCGTTAGTCTGCATCTAAAAAGGAGTGAACACACCTTGGAGCTGTTGGACCAAGTGGACTGACATGAATCATGGCTCAACACGAGAGATGTCAGTTGAAACAAAGGAGAGGATTATCAAACTCTTAAAAGAGAGTAAATCATCACGCACTGTTGCAAAAGATGTTGGTTGTTCACAGTCAGCTGTGTCTAAACTCTGGACCAAATACAAACAACATGGGAAGGTTGTTAAAGGCAAACATACTGGTAGACCAAGGAAGACATCAAAGCGTCAAGACAGAAAACTTAAAGCAATATGTCTCAAAATTCGAAAAATGTACAACAAAACAAATGAGGAACGAATGGAGGAAACTGGAGTCAACGTCTGTGACCGAACTGTAAGAAACCGCCTAAAGGAAATGGGATTTACATACAGAAAAGCTAAACGAAAGGCATCATTAACACCTAAACAGAAAAAAACAAGGTTACAATGGGCTAAGGAAAAGCAATTGTGGACTGTGGATGACTGGATGAAAGTCATATTCAGTGATGAATCTCGAATCTGCATTGGGCAAGGTGATGATGCTGGAACTTTTGTTTGGTGCCTTTCCAATGAGATTTATAAAGATGACTGCCTGAAGAGAACATGTAAATTTCCACAGTCATTGATGATATGGGGCTGCATGTCAGGTAAAGGCACTGGGGAGATGGCTGTCATTACATCATCAATAAATGCACGAGTTTATGTTGATATTTTGGACAATTGAAAGGATGTTTGGGGATGATGAAATCATTTTTCAAGATGATAATGCATCTTGCCATAGAGCAAAAACTGCAAAAACATTCCTTGCAAAAAGACACATAGGGTCAATGTCATGGCATAGGGTCAATGTCAATGAGCAGATCTGATTTGATGCAGGTGTTAATTTGGGGGATGAAAATTTACAGGGTGATTCCATAATTTTTTCCTCAGAATTGAGTGATTCCATATTTTTTTTCCTCTGCTTGGTCTAAAAAAGTAACCGGTACTGACTGCCACAATCTTTTTTTCTTGATTTCTTATAGTGTTTCTTAAAGCCAGAAAGTTGCCATTTGAAATGACTTTAGTTTTGTGTCATGTCTGTGATCTGCTTTTTTTTCTACAAAATGAAACAACTGAATGAACATCCTCTGAGGCCGGTGATTCCATAATCTTTGCCAGGGGTTGTAGGCTTGCATCTCAGATGTACCTTCTGACAAATTGTAGCTGAACTTTCAGGTCTTCTTTTTAATAAAATCCTCTGTATTTCTTCATAATTGATGTAAATAAAGTTCAAGAAATATTCAGTGACTTAGAAATGTTCATGTATCGTGTTTGTATCATTCTGACCCTGTATGGATGATCAGAAATAAATTCAATTGCACCCATTTCGTGTTTTTTTTTTTTTTTTTTTAAGTTAAAGTTCATAATGTGTGCTGTACATTCCACCCTGACAAAGAAATCATTAAAAGCCAAAAAAATTACCATGACATTCATGACCATGATGAGTATGTCAATGTAAGACCACAACTTAAAAATCCTGCAGGTTGTATTAATAAATACTCATTTGTGGTTTTAAGTGTTTCTCATACAAAATCTATACCAGCTTGAGGTCCTTTAAGTCACATGATTAATCAGGCTCTTTGCTTCCTGTGCAGGTGTGAGCATTTCCGTGCACTGCTGAATGAAACTGATGAAGAGTCCATAGAAATCCACCAGTTTTCGTACCAGGTGTACAGAGCCTTTCTGGAGTACCTGTACACAGACACCATTAACCTGCCACCAGAGGAGGCTATTGGTAAGCATTACCAGGGACACATCTCTCTGTCTCTCTCTCTTACTCCCTCGCTCTGTCAATTGTGCACTTGTATTGCCAAAGCAGTCATTGCAGTAAATAGAATAAGAAACCTTTTCTCAAGTCACTTCAGTCTTTGAAAAACACTTCCATGAAATGTAATAAAAATCCAGGCGCACAAAATGAATACAAAAACGGACCTGATTTGCAGAGCTGTTTTTTTTTTCCTTTCCTTCTTTGCTCGGTGATTTTTGTGTGTGTGTGTGTGTGTAATATTAGCTATAGTAATTCTTTTTATTAAGTTATTGTAAGTATTTACTTGATTTAAAACAGTAGAACGTCTATCTGTATGCAAGTGTTGTTTCTTTGGCTACAGATTACAGTGTTTTTCTGGAGTGTAAGTATCTACACACCATAGACTGAATATAGAAATAATAAAGACAACAGTTTTAACCATGTATATGAACTTCATGCATTTTCTTTAATTTTGATCTTAAATCCAATCATGGCGTTGAATTCCCCATGAAAACCTATAAAACACATTACGTGTATATTCAGGTTTTTACCTTGTTTAGTCAAAAATATGAGTGCTTAATTAAATTTTGGAATTGCAGCTTCTTATTTTCTATTTAAAATTTTGGTTTAATTTCTTTGCATTATGTTGAATCACATCGTATTGCACCAAATCGCATTGTTCACATTGTGAGGAATTGAAGTGCTGTCAAATACATATCAAATCACAACGAATCAGGAACAGGGGTGAATCGTATCACATCATATTGTCAGTATCATCATGTATCGCTATATGTATCTTATCACTGGTAGTGTATCGAGATGCGTATCAAATCGTTGTCATTGATGAGATTCACATGCCTAGTGTGTGCGTCTTTGAAGGGTTCTATCATTAAACAGTGCCTGCTGAGTTTGTATTTTGTGAGTATGTTTCTCAAAACAGGTTTAGATAGTCTGTAATGTGTACTGTTTGTACAGGGCCAGATACTGCAGCATTGTATCTTACTTTGCATTTTGTTTGTTTGCCAGACATCATAATAATGGTCTTTTAGGTTTGAGGAAAATTGTTTAAATTGAATATGTTCCGAAATTTGGATCTGATCTTGTGCCTCTAAAGTGTTAGTGGAACAGGATGGCTGAAGACCAGGGCCCGTATCCTCGATGCATCTCAAAGTCCCCTCAAAGAGCTCCTAACATAGCCTAAAATATCCTGGCAAGGACTCCCAGACCAAGAGACAACCAAGAGGTCTCTGAGCAGATCTGAGCAAGGAGGGGACAGAAACTCCTATCTTTGTGAGGAGGCGGAGTTGATCTCATTCCTAGGTATGACACTTAGTCCTCTAAGAGCTGTGAATGGTTGTCATGGAAAGGGGAGGAAAACTAACTAAAACAAATGTGCTCCTAGTTATGAATGGACAGTGAAATCAACCGATCATATAACCTGAACTGCATTAAGATGTGTAATTGTGAAAATAATTTGTCATGATGATGAAACTCAGCAAAATTAAATGAATTGTTACACAACTTGAAAATGTTCACTTCACTCACATGCTGAATATATACAGTTGTATGCAAAAGGTTGTGCACCCCTGATAATTTTCATGATTTTCCTTTATAAATCTTTGGTTGTCTGGATCAGAAATTTCAGTTAAATATATCATTTAGCAGACAAACACTGATATTTGCTAAGTGAAATGAAGTTTCTAGTATTTGCAGAAAGTGTGCAATAATTATTTAAACAAAATTGGACAGGTGCATAAATTAGGGCAACCATGTTATTTTATTGATTTGAATACATTTAGCACTAACTATTGGAACACAAAATTGGTTTGTTAAGCTCATTGACCCTTGACCTCCTTACACAGGTGAATCCAATCATGAGAAAAGGTATTTAATGTGGCCATTTGCAAATGTTTATCCTCTTTGCATCTCTTGGAACCTCTAAACACCTCTCAAATGACCTGAAAACAAAGATTGTTCAGCATCATGGTTTAGGGGAAGAGACAAAAAGCTACCTTCAGCTGTCAGTTTCTACTGTGAGGAACATAGTAAGGAAATGGAAGACCACAGGCACAGGACTAGTTAAGGCCCAAAGTGGCAGGCCAAGAAAAATATCAGATAAGCTGAAGCTAAGGATGGTGAGAACAGTCAACCCACAGACCTGCTCCAAACACCTACAACATGATCTTGCTGCAGATATTGTCTCTGTGCATCGTTCAACTATACAGCATACTTTGCACAAGGAGATGTTGTATGATGCTGTAATACAGAGGAAGCCTTTTCTGCATACAGCTCACAAACAGAGTCGCTTGAGGTATGCTAAAGCACATTTGGACAAGCCAGCTTCATTTTGGAATAAGGTGCTGTGGACTGATGAAACTAAAATTCAGTTATTTGGACATAACACAGGGCGGTATGCATGGCTAAAAAAGAACACAGCATTCCAAGAAAAACTCTTGCTACCTACAGTAAAATTTGGAGGTGGTTCCATCATGCTGTGGGGCTGTGTGGCCAGTGCAGGTACCGGGAATCTTGTTAAAGTTGAGGGTCACATGGATTCGAGTCAATATCAGCAGATTCTTGAGAATATTCATGAAACAGTGGCAAAGTTGAAGTTGCGCCGGGGCTGGATCTTTCAACAAGACAATGACCCTAAACACTGCTCAAAATCTACTAAGGCATTCATGCAGAGGAACAAGTACAACATTCTGGAACGCCATCTCAGTCCCCAGATCTGAATATTATTGAAAATCTGTGGTGTGATTTTAAGCGGGCTGTCCATGCTCGGAAACCAACAATCCTGAGATGTTTTGTAAAGAAGAATGGTCCAAAATACCTTCAACCAAACTATAGGAAGCGTTTAAAGGCTGTTATTTCTGCAAAAGGAGGATATACTAAATATTGATGTATTTTTTTCTGTTGGGGGTGCTGATCCAAGCAACCAGTGTTTGGATCAGCAAAGGAAAATCATGGAAATCATTTGACTGCCAAAACGTTTACATACAACTGTGTATATTAAAAGTGTGAAGCCTCAGTCCAACCGAATAATAAGCCATGAATAATGAGCCACGTATGGGTGTGTCAGCGATTATTTGAAGAATGATCCACGTTTTAAGCCGTCACGTATCCACTATTACTATGTATCTCGCAGTGTGCCCCTAGTGAGCCACGGCTGACCTGTTATTTGAGCCCCGTCCAGCCCTCAAATGGCTCATGTTGTCGCATTTGATCCTTGTCAAGCCACATATGATCCATGTAGCACCATGATAATGCGATGTTGGTGCACATTTAGGCATGGGTTTGAGCCAAACCTCCAGCCCTCCCACAGTTGGTCCCTTTAAAGTGTTGGTTTTCAATTCACAGCATCCATTCAAGATGTCACATTTTTTTAAACACAGTCCAAAAAAGACACTGCACTGCGTGAGTGTGCGCTGCCGCAACTGTGGATCACTTCCACAAAAAAAGACACCACAATGAGGTGGCTGCTTTAATTATATACACCCGCTGCCACAACTGTGGATCACTTCCAAAAAAAAAAAGTATTTCTTTATTTCTTCCACGGCTTACAGTCACCGTGATACAACTTTCAACTTTGTGTTATGTCTGCAAAATCGCTCTTTCACGTGCTCTTGTTCTGTCTTCCTGGACAGCTCTGCGCTCCTTCTCGCAGCTTTACTGGCATTATTTCTTACGTGGCTTTAAACACACAGCCGCTTTAAACACACAGCCACTTTGACACTATGATTCAACTTTTAACTTTGTGTTTGTCCATTATTGACTGCAAAATCACTCTTTTGTGAGCTGGCGTTGTGCCTCAATGCTCGTTTTGCGCACAAGTCATTCCATCAGTGCGCACACAGAGCGGCACTCAATCTCATCCATTAACAAGATATTAAGTCTATCAGAGACATACTTTTACAGCTAGGAATGAACATGTAACTGTTTTACCAAGCTATAAAAACTTTAAAAATAGTTACCTTTAAGTTATTCCAAAATACTTGCCTCATGGAGCAGGAAAGAGAGGATAAAAGCGTCCAGATGAAACAGTCTTCTGTGATTCCAGAAGCGATTAGAGGTGTTTTCTAAATCCAGGGTTTGCCAGAAAATGATTAATCCGCTACAGAATAATTATTTTATATACGGCGTCCGGTGCTCAGATCAGGTGGAATTATTTGCGTGATTGTGTGTGGGCTGAGCTGCTCCAAAAATAGCCTCTCAGGTCCCATGTAGCTGCCAGGCGCTTGGATAATGGGCTTTTAGCAGCCTCGTCTGCACCACAAACATGCCTCTATAATCCTCGTTAGTCATAGTAGTAACTCATACACAAACTGCCCCACGCTGTTGGAGCTAAATTTTGAACATCTTGAAATTAGCAGCACGCTCAGAGATGATCCTCATTAACCGAAGATACTGCCTCTAAGAGTCTCTCAGAGCCACCATTCTCCCACAATAGTTGAATAAGTCCTCTTGTAGCAATAAAACATGCTGTGTGGCTCATTATTTATCCTTCATTATTTGGTGGTACCAGGGCTTTAGGCTTCTTAAAAGTCCTCCTCCCTCCTTTTACCATTTTGGCACCTTAGGAGCTCTTAAGAATTCAAGGAATTGTAATGGGGCTTTCACACCAGAAGCATCAGCTGCAGGAGAAACGTCGCAGATCGGTCTAAAAAGCATTATCTTCCATGAGACGCTTCGCGTTTCTGATGTGACGCCAAGCCCTTTTATGAATTTCACTCAGAACGGGATATTGACCTTCCTGCATGCATTGTTTGTTGTGTGCTGATGGTCTTTTAGTTAGTTTTTTTTTTTTTGCACACAACTCCAAATGCAGGATCTTGACGGGATGTTTTTCATATTTATCTGTTATATGGACATTTGCCCGGACCTTTAGTACCATCAAGCGCAACTGATTCCATAACTGATTTACATATTTTCAGCCAAATTCTGAGGGGAATTTTGAAAGGAATTTGCCTTTTTTTGGCAAGTGGAGCCCTACATGCCATGTCCTTTAGTTCATTCACTGTCAATGTTGAATGTTCCTTCATAATTGATTGTCAGGCCTAAGTAGGTATTATTGATTGCTTTGGTTTATTCAAACATGTAAATAATAAAAATATTTATCTAACTCATAGAAACAAGTGCACTTCCGGGGGGTTATAGTATTATTATATCATAATATTATAGGGGTTATCTGGTACATGTTCGATTTCATTTATTCCTGATATAAATATGTACTGACTTCTCTGGTATCTGGATTGTTTTTTTTGTTTGTTTGTTTGTTTGTTTTTTGAAAGAAGAGCAGTATTGCCCTTCATGCTACCAGAACCCTGATATTTGCATCAAGGCTTCATAACCCATATACAAACAAAGGCCTACTTTACCAGGGGCCGCCTGAACAAACCCAGAGATGTCCCACTGTGCCATCATTCCTATTTATTGTATAAAGGAATATTTAAAATGATTGTAAATTACTATGTTAAAAGATGCCGGGATTGGTCAAAATAGCAAGTTCCGTGGGCCTCAGTAGAATTCAAGATTTCAGGACTGAATAGTCAATTTTAACAGAGGTTCAGACACTCGCTCACTGACTCCATTGAGCCTGTGCTTTAGTCGTGCCCTGCTAATTTCAGGGAATTTATATTTTAGTTTTATGTTTTAGTGCTAGGGTCCACGTCTGGCAAAACATTTGAATAAGACGGTCTAATTAAATTAGGAGTCTTTCCTCCGTTGATGAAAAATGCATGTGGTGATGTGCATGTAGCAGGAATTTCACCTTGCTGACGTGCAGAGTGAAGTCAGGGAGGCAGTGCTGATTGAAGTTGCCCATGTTGTGTTTATCAGGACTGTTGGACTTGGCTACATTCTACAGAGAGACTAGGCTGAAGAGGCTTTGCCAGGAAACCATTAAGAGAGGCATCGCTGAAGAGACGGCCATCACTCTGCTCTCTGCTGCTGTCAAATACGAGGCACGGGTACGATTATATATCCCTGGATACACAGCCTCATAATGTCTTGATACAGGCCTTCTTGTTACCTCACAATTTCGAACGTCAGGTTTACGCACCTTGAATGACCAGATGACCCTTTGCATTTTTTTTTAGGATCTGGAGGACTTCTGCTTCAAGTTTTGTGTTAATCACTTAACAGCTGTCACACAGACTCAGGCCTTTGTAGACATGGACCACGGCCTGCTGAAGAACTTTATTAGTAAAGCCAGCCGCTACGGGGCCTTTAAAAACTGACTGAAGTCCCTCACGGGGATGGCTTCAATGTGACCATGTGCACTGAGGTTTCAGCAGCGCATGCCAGAATGTGGAATTGTGGCTTGTGAAGGGCCAACAGATTTTGTTGTTGTTGTTGAAGCCCTTCACTTGAGCAGATAATTTCACTGATTAGTTCTTCCCCTTGACCGAAACATGCCGGGTTGCAGTAAAAACCTACAGCCTGTTTCCTTTCACAACACGTTCCTGCCCTACACTGAACTAAACAGGAGGTTCACTTCTTCAGTACCTTGTCATTTAGAGTGTAGACACCAGATGCAAAAAGCCAAATTATGTTTCCAGTTCTTTCCAGTGTGCAAGAGTCATCTGGTGCGTGACCCAATTTTTTTATCCGACTTTATTGCATGGCGTATGCAGAAGCCGCTGGGAAGATCTGCAAAGGGCTGGAAGGTTGATTTTACTTTAAGATTATGTCCCCATTCAAGAAGGTCACAGTGGGAATTATTCTGGAAATGTGTGTTTTGTCTCACAAACTTGCAGTCAGGTCAGACTGATCTTCAGTATAAACCCTGTCTTATACAGTGCTTACACTCCAAGGAGTCAGGCTTCAGCCTAAAGCTGTCTGCGAACAATGGTGATTTGGGCTTCTTTTCCACTAAAACTTTCTGTAAGCATGATGATCCTGCATTTAGTTTAATTTATTCTCTCTTGTGTGGTCCTGCCCATAGTGTGCATGGTGTGCAAGCATTCTTTGAATGTCTTATGGTATGCATCACTGCAGATAGTGGAGCACATTGGTCAGGGGTCCCTGAAGAGCTGGATGCAGCTGTACTGTTTTGGGCACCAGCTTCATCTAATCACCACCAAGTTATGACGTGAAACTGACATTTGAGTAGACCTGAATTAGATGATGATTTGAGCCACTACTCTGTGGGCGCGTGCACGCAGCAGGTTTAATGTGTCATGAAAAGCACTTTGGTGTCACACACACACGGACTTTTGCAAAGAGGGACCAGTGAGAAAGCTGATTTATTACTTTGTTCTTTTTTCTGTCTCTGAAGAACTGACAGTACATTTGGCTATTGTTGGGTGAATGTATACTTGAAAATGCTGTATGAAATATAGTCGACTGCATTATGGGGATTTGATCTTGGATGTAAGCAGTGGTGGGCACAGCTAAGCAAAATGTTAACTTCGATAACAGTTAATCCGCTAACTGAAAAGTTACCTTTTATGAAGCTAAACTGATAAACCCCTAAAACATTTAGCGGAAGTTACAAATAAAAGCTAAACCGATAACTTTCAGTATTGATTTCAGTACACTAGCAGCTACTGACACAACAATGAGCCAGTGCTTCTGTGTCAGATTAGCAGCAAAAAGAGACCTGGTGACCGAGGAGAAGGAGGAATACAGACAATTTCTCTTTACACAATAGATTCGATGGCATATCATGCAAGTCATCAACAGGCAGACAGTTTTAACTTATGGTTAAAATTTTAACCAAACTAATTCCAGACAAGTTAATTAAATTACCGTCACATCTGGCGTTTTATAAAGTGAAAATATCAGCTATATGTTTGAAAATAATGCACTCATTTAGAAGGTCTTAATGTTTGGGAAACACATGCTGCAGTGCATTATGGACAAAGTTTCATGGCAGAAGAAATGCATTGACACACTCTGATCAGGGTGCACCTCAACCGCTGCACACAGACAACAGCATTAAACTCTTGTATATTGTGCCTAAAACTCTGGTGAATATATTTTCTGGGTTTATAGACATTGTTATTGTTTGTTTTATGTAAACATGCCAGAAGCTCGGGTTGTTTCTCCATTCTGGGGAGAAAGTCAAGTTTGCTCTTTAATGTCCTGCTTATTGTCCTTTGTTCTCTTTGTTCCAGAGTAATATATATAAGATGACATAGACACAGACTATTTGGAGCATTTGTTTTAGCAAGTTTTCAGGGTCTCTACTGCCATCTACTGGCCAGTTGCTGCGGTCTAAACAGCACAGAGAATCCACATGACAACAATTGTAAATGAACATTATACAGCCAAAATGTACATTTTATGCTTTTCATCACATTAATAAGAGGCTGCAGCAACTCTCTGGTGTGCAAGGATTATGGGATATCTCAATAGGGTGAATATTGCCATGAACACTGTCATCTACTGGCCAGTAGATGGCAGTAGAGACCCTGAAAACTTGCTAAAACAAATATTCAAAATAATCTGGCTTCTGGCATGTTTACATAAAACAAACACAATAACAACATCTATAAACCCAGAGAATATATTCATGAGAGTTTTAGGCACAATACAAAGAGTTTAATGCTGCTGTCTGTGCACCCTGATCAGAGTGTCTCAATGCATTTTTCCTGTCGTGAAACTTAACCCATAATGCACTGCAACATGTGTGTCCCAAACACTAAAACCTTCAAAATTAGAGCATTACTTTAAAACTAAAACATATAGCTGATATTTTCACTTTATAAAACGCCAGACGTGATGTTAATTTAAATAACTTGTCTGGAATTAGTTTGGTTAAAATTTTAACAATAAGTTAAAACTATATGCCTGTTGATGACTTGCATGATATGCTGGCGAGTCAGTATGGTGTAAAGAGAAATGATCTTTTTTTGCTCTCTCTCTTCCTTTCTCTAATGTAACCAGCTCTCCTCTGAGGATAGAGCTGTCTGTCTGTTGAAAAACATTTCAGGTAGGTACTAAAGTCTTTTGATTTCAGACTTGACAAATATTTTTAACTGTTAAGCTTTTTTCACTATGTTTGCAAAAATGTGATAGCGGTCTAAAAATTATTGGACCTAAATTTATCGGAAGCTAATTGGTTGCTGATGGTTTTCAAAGTTATCTGAAAAGATAATCTGATATTGAAAACATTAGCTTCGATAAATAGCGGTTAGCGTATTAGCAGAACTGTGCCCACCACTGGATGTAAGTAATATTTAATGTCATTGCCCATATGAGTAATGTTAAAACAAAAACAAAGACGGACATGTACTTTGGTATACTGCATGTGGATCTGTAGCAAGAGGTACCAGCAGTACTCAGAGATGAGAACAGACCATTTACATTGTGCTACTTTTCTTTAAAGCATTAGGTGGAGATGCCGTTTCTAAGGAATCTGTCTGAGCTAGACTGGAATAGCTGTTACTAAAATAGGCTGACATAAGAAGATGTTTAAAACTGATTAATATTTATGGAAGCTACTGATTTATTTACATCAGAAAAACAAGTCTATATTTTTATTTAGGATCAATTTGTAACCATTTTTCATTATTAAGTTAAACTCTTGAATTATTTATCAGTTTAGGTCAAACAGTTGTAAAAAAAAAATACAGCTCATACAGTTTGGGACACTTAACTCACCTTCATCTGACAAGTAATGAAAGGATCAGTTTATTTATATATATATATTAGAGCTGGGCAATGATAAAAAAAATTGTAATCGCGATTAAATCGCATAATTTCCATGATTCATCGCATTATATGCAAAA
The DNA here is from genome assembly GCF_902500255.1 of Thalassophryne amazonica. Taxonomy (NCBI): domain Eukaryota; kingdom Metazoa; phylum Chordata; class Actinopteri; order Batrachoidiformes; family Batrachoididae; genus Thalassophryne; species Thalassophryne amazonica. The sequence continues at coordinate 115,247,354 of NC_047106.1, read as the reverse complement.
TCCAAAAATGAATTCAAAAGTAGTGTGTAGCACAATTTTATTTTAAATCTTCTGCCATATGAACGAAAGTGCCGTAACGTTTGTTCTGCAACACTTAACAGCATTTTGTTTATGCAGTTGCAGTTAACAAGGGTTCTCAGCAGGATTTTTTTCCTCAGCATAATGGGATGGAAAAATCACCTTAAAAGCTAGGGGTTTGGGGATGCTTAGGTCCTCAAACCCCCCCCCACCCCCTCTAATCTTTTGCATTATGGGCTTATAAAGGGCCTTCTTTGTTCATCTAAATAAATATACCAAAATTTGAAGTCCAGACAGAAGAAGAGAACATCTGTGTTTCAAAATGTGAGTAAAGTGTTTCCAAAAATGCTACCAATTTGAGGTTGAAGCTGCAGAGAAGACCTTCATCTGATTAAATGTGCTGAGAGTTCAGCTCACCTGTCGTCTCTGCAAACTCACACCTGCTGCTAGGCTTATAAATAAAAAAAAGGCTCTTTAAACAGTAACTATTTTATTATTTGAAAAAAGTTTTTCCTTATTTTAACATTAAATGAATGAATCATTAAACATGTGTTGGGAAGGTGTCGTAACACGGACCCACAACAGGGGGCGCAAATGAACGGACAATGAGTAAGCCAAAAGGTAACAATTTAATGTTGTGATATTACACAACGAAACGTGTCTTAATCTTCACAGTCAATAAACACCAGGTGACGTGTGGGCAGGCTCGAAGATAGAAGACGCCCGACGAGAGAGAAGCCGCGTCCCACACGGCCTCCACCACCAACGGCCTGAAGAACACCGGAGCCGCCAAGTCCCGAGTCCCCAGGTGGCCTCTGTCTTCGGCTGTCGACCCTGGTACTGCTGGCAGAAAACAGAAAGATGATGTGTGAGTGTGAGTCCGCACACTCAGTAATTAACAGTCCAAACACAGTTGGGAGGAAGCACCTCCACCTCCAACCTAGGAACACACTAGCAGCTCCTGTAACCACTTATCTGGATGGAGTGAGAGGCGAAGACGTCGCTTCTCTCACTGACCGCCAACCCAGTTGAAAGGGCACCACAGGACAACGGCTGCAAACAGATCAGACGTAAGTCACAGTTTAAATTCAGCAGAGAAATTACCTTAGTACTGGTAGTCGATTTCTCGGCGGGGAGGTGGAGTTGCAGTCCGACTTATATGGTGGTGTAGATGAGTGACAGCTGGAGTAATGAGTGACAGCTGTCACTTCCTCTGGGTCTGGCGCCCTCTCGTGCTTGGAGCCCGCACTCCAAGCAGGGCGCCCTCTGGTGGTAGTGGGCCAGCAGTACCTCCTCTTCAGCGGCCCACACAACAACATGTCCATGAAGTCAAAGTTCATCCAAAAAGACATTTCCACAGGTAGAAGACGCCGCACCCCTATTTTGCATAATTTTAAAACATTCACAACCACTAGAATCGTGAAATTCATATTTTAGTAATTACTCTGTCCTGATTACAGCATTAAAAGCAGTCACATAGTCAGTGAGTGCATGATTTAATGTTGAAATGACTCAATTAAAAATTATTTAAATGAGGAGAAATCTTAATGAACAAATACACTGCAGTCATTGATACACCATCTCCCTGTTGTGTTGATAATAAATATTTATATTTATTTATGGTGTATTTTTCCTGGTTGAAATGGAGATATGAATTAATGAATCTACCAGACTTAAAAATGTACACATTACTTTTAATGCTATTTTGTCTAAAAATAAATGTCCAAGGGTCATTATCATGTTAAATAAGAAATCATCTCACCTGCAACAACAACAGATGAGTTATGGTTTTAATATATATATATATATACACACACAGTGAGGAAAACAAGTATTTGAACACCCTGCGATTTTGCAAGTTCTCCCCCTTAGAAATCATGGAGGGGTCTAAAATTTTCATCTTAGGTGCATGGCCACTGTGAGAGACATAATCTAAAAAAAAACAAACTCCGGAAATCACAATGTATGAATTTTTAAATAATTTATTTGTATCTTACTGCTGTAAATAAGTATTTGAACCCCTACCAACCAGCAAGAATTCTGGCTCACACAGACCTGTTAATTTTTCTTTAAGAAGCCCTCTTATTCTGCACTCTTTACCTGTACTAATTGCACCTGTTTGAACTTGTTACCTGTATAAAAGACACCTGTTCACACACTCAATCAATCACACTCCAACCTGTCCACCATAGCCAAGACCAAAGAGCTGTCTAAGGACACCAGGGACAAAACTGTAGACATGCACAAGGCTGGGATGGACTACAGGACAACAGGCAAGCGGCTTGGTAGAAGACAACAACTGTTATGATTATTTATTAGAAAGTGGATGAAACACAAGGTGACTGACTGACCATCTGGATGATCCAGAGGAGGCATGGAGAAGGTCATGTGGTCAGGTAAGACCAGAATAGAGCTTTTTGGAATCAACTCCACTTACCATGTTTAGAGGATGAGAACAACCCCAAGAAAACCATCCCAACCGTGAAGCATGGGTGTGGAAACATACTCTGGGGCTGCTCTTCTGCAAAGGGGACAGGACGACTGCACCGTATTGAAGGGAGGATGGATGGGGTCATGTAACACACAGCCAGGGCAACTAAGGAGGGTCTACATAAGAAGCATTTCAAGGTCCTGGAGTGGCCTGGCCAGTCTCCAGACCTGAACTCAATAGAAAATCTTTGGAGGGAGTTGAAACTCCAAACCTGAAAGATTTGGAAAAGATCTGTATGGAGGAGTGGACCAAAATCCCTGCTGCAGTGTGTGCAAACCTGGTGAGAAACTACAGGAAATGTTTGACCTCAGTAATTGCAAACAAAGGCTACTGTACCAAATATTAACATTAATTTTCACAGGTGTTCAAATACTTATTTGCAGCAGTAACATACAAATAAATTATTAAAAAAATCATACATTGTGATTTCCAGATTTTTTTTTTTTTTTTTTTTTTTTGATTACGTCTCTCACAGTGGACATGCACCTAAGATGAAAATTTCAGACCCCTCCATGATTTCTAAGTGGGAGACCTTACAAAACCGCAGGGTGCTCAAATACTTATTTTCCTCACTGTATATATATATATATATATATATATATATATATATATATATATATATATAAAACAGTCCTAGTCAAAATAAAACATTGTGAGCAGTCACACCTCTGAGTTCTGTACACTCGTTGCATTGATGCTTAGCTTGTGAATTTGAAAATATATTTTAGAAAGTTAATCAATGAGCGTCAATGGGGTAAGTGAACTCTCAAAATAAGGACCAAATAATGCTGACATTCATCTGCGCATTAGTAATACAAAGGTCTGAATACATATGACCCATTTGGTGTATTTTCTTGCAATGTGCTGTTTCTATCAACCTCGCATTGGTCTTAGAAGTTGGTGCTGGTCAGTGTGATTATGGTGAGATTGTGGCAGATACTAAGCACTTCCTATTTTAACTTAGTATTTGATGACGCTATTGAAATATAGCCCCAAATGTTCCCTGTAGAGTGAGTAAGATAACGCTAGGACAATCCCCATTGATGTCATTGGGGAAATCCCAACAATAAAAACAAACATCACTGCCTTTGGTGACAACTTGTGTGAGGTAGAATACTAAAAAGTGTCAATTTTATGACAAACACTATGTGGTGTGGTAATATCCAGGCAAAATGGAAAGTATGTACTTTTCTAGATGTTTGTCACTTGCAGAAAAATAGACAACTGTTAGAGAGAATGTCAGAATTTGGTGGGTCTTACTTCATCTGTCCTTTTCCGGCCTCTTTCTACTGAGGTTCATTTGGAACCTGTCTGGTATCGTTTGGGTTTTGGGCTCAGTGTGATATAAGTGCTCAGCGGTTGTAGGAACAGGCTTCAAAGTATATATATATATGATAAGGATATCACCACCAACAAATGTGATTGTGAAATGCACAAACGTGTTAATCACCACACAGTTTTTAGGTTCGGAAAGAACAAGATTTTGAGTCCATTTTGCTCTCTGATTTATGTTTAAGCAGTTTATGGAAAATGGGATTTTTGTCATAGGTGAGTTACAAGTGCTCAGATTTGATTGCGAACAATGGTTTAATATGACTAAGGTTGTAAAATAGTAAACTTGTCCTTTCAGGAATTTGGCATCAGCTTTTATGTTTTGTGTTTAATAGTTTAGGGGAATGTTAGATTGTAGCTTATTATCCCAGACAAAAAACAAAAACAAAGGCAGAGGATGAAATAATATAAAATAACACCAAACACTTTGAAAATAATTCAGAAATATCCCTATAGTATCTGTTAAATGTGTATTCTGTTTGCATATCCCCAAATGATGTATCTGTACCCATTAGTAAAACAATAGCTGTCTTCATCCCATAATGTTAAATGTTTTAGATTTCTATGTAAATGCAGTGAGATGAGGTATTTTCTGTCTATCTATCTGTATCTCTCTCTACAAACACACATTCGATGGAAAAGCTGCTACGTATTTAATGTTTACAACCAGCTGACAAATTAAAGGAACATCTAACATAAAGTACTTATTAAGATTTTGGGCCTCTATGTGGCGCAAAAATATGGTCTACTGCGGTGATGGATCACTGATTTTCTCAAAGATATCCCCAAATTTGGTGTATTGATCATGGTGGTGCAGAGTACTGACACTTCCACAGCCGTTCAGGTGGTGGCTAAAAACCGCATGTGAATAATTTTTTCTTATCAAACCGATCAATGACCCCTCGTGTCTGATGGGGGACTTGGTTGTTTCTCCACTCATTTATTTATGTCTGTCCATTAATTTGTACACAAGTGAATATTTACAAGCAAAATGTGTGATTTCTTTTTTGGGGATGCTTTTTACTGTCAGTTTTATTATTGTCACCTTTGTGTGGTTGGGGGGGGGGGGGGGGGTGCAGAGGTCTCAGTGCTCATTTTTTTTCACTGACTGCAACCACAATTTCACTACACAGTAGTAACCGCAAACGTGTGCTGATCATGCGTGTGCGACCACAACTTTAACATCCAGGACTGCGATCCTGACTGCAAATAATTATTGCATTCAACATGTCATCATGTTAATTTGCCATGAAAAGATGAAAGAAATTTCTATATTTTTAAATGTATTCGTAACTCATCCAACTACAGTAGACGGGGAGGTGAAGTTGCACAGCAAATGCAGCTGATTTTAAAGTGTTCAGTTGCATTATCGGTATGTTTACAACAGTTGCATTATAAAGAAAGAAATGTGATTTGTGGATAGTTGTTGTTTCTTGGTTTATTATTATTTTTTATCCCCATGTTCTCTGGAGTGTTGAAATGTTTTTTCCAACTGACTGGGCGAATATGTAGTATGTCTCACAGGACCACAAAGTCTTTAAATGTAGCATCCAGTTAATTCCACATTAGAAATCCTCCATTTGGACTGTTACTAAAGAGTTTAACATGATGGGTGAAACATTTTTAACAATAAATATTATAAATGTTTGGTGTGTTTTCATTTTAATGATTTCTTTAACATGGGCAGTGGGTATCTAGTGTGTTCTTAGTCAACACTGCTGTCTTCTAATTTGGACATGACCCAGAAATTAAGGGCTTCAGGAAGCAAAACCACTTCAACTGATTCAGCATGAATAAACAGCTACTCTGATTTCCAGGTGCCTTTTTGTTTTTAAGACATGTCAGGGTAGGTACATGAAGGAACATTTCCATGTCATTGAGTACATCTTGGAATTAATGTACCTCAATTATTTAGACCATTGTTTGAGGTGGGTTCTGGAATTGCCCAGGTGACAAATCTGTCCAAGGTGTTATGTGTCTGGAGAACCGACCAGCGTTTGAAGGACCCAGTATAAAATAAGCAGAGCACGGTACAAAGGATAACAGAGTTTAATAAGCATAACAGTGATGTGAAAAAATACAAACAAATAAGTGCGCGGTCTGGCGTGGCGGATTTGCAGTGCGCTCCCAGCAGCACAAAACGGTCCGGAGCCAGAACCAGTTCGGACCCAAGGACCCCGCCGACACCCCCCAGGTGGCCGCGACAAACCGAGTCTGTGAAAGAAGAAATCATCATGTGAGTCCACACTCTACACACAGAGGGACCGCTCAAAGGTGTACAAACAGCAAACACTTCCTGGCTTAATTACTAATCAGCTTCCCACTCTGCAGGCATGGAACACCCTGTTCACAAAACTCCACTGCAGTGGAAGCTGATTAAACGACTACATACAGCTCAATATAATAAGGTGTGAGGGACACCACATTTACTGACTGTATAAATGTTAGTCACAAAATCTAACGTACCTCAGGAAGTGTGCTGACGAGCGTGAGACCTCACCCCCTCCTCTTTCACAGACCATGCATCAAACCTGGACGTTCTCTGCATCCACTGATGATGAGATGGCTCTCGAGACGACGATCTCACCCGTCTGGTCACAAGGTTGAGTCTCTGGCAAATACACACTGTGTACTCCAGACTTAAATGCCACCATGTTCCAATCCATGTAGATGCACCACAGCTGTGAGTCCTGACGAGCCGCAGGTGATCAGGGTGAGGTCCTGATAACTCAGCCACACAGCCACTCAGTCCTAAATGCGCACCACCTGGAAGGAAAAACAAAAGACAGGACAGAAACAAAAGGCAGCCAGGCTCCCCCAGCCACACAACACAAGGTCTATCCTTGAGGTCATGTCTCTATGTAGATCCGCCCGCCGTCTTGCTGATTTCTACCAACCTTGGTGTGTCAATGAATGGTATCCCTGAAATTGGCATTTGCTATTAATGTAATAATAATGAAATAAAAAAAACCTTTTGAAAAGTGTCAAGTAATTTGATATTCAACCCAATTTGGTCCAAATCTGGCACACATGCCAGGCAAGGTTTAAGGTCTCTTTGAGTGAAGTCCAGTATCAAATGTCTGATTGCTGAAGAAGTTAATGCCTTCATACACAAGGGTACTTTTACCCAAGAACATGATTTTAGTTTATATAATATGTGGTCTTAAAAGCTTACATGTAAGTACGGTATGTAAACTTTTCTTAGTGAATTGAAAATAAGAGAATAAAATATATTTTAATCTTATATATTTCCATGATTTGTGTGGGGAACCGAAAGGAGTGAAAATACAAAATAAGTGCTATTTCAAGTTACAAATGTTCCATAAACTTTCCCCCTAGCTTTCACCATCAAAATTTTATTTTATCTCATCTTCAAGCCTCTCTTGAGGCAAATAAATAATGAACCTGTTTATAAAACCTGGGCGGATTTCCAAAAAGTCATAAAACTGCACAACATGGCACAGAAGTGGCAGTTAAACTGCACATGGCACAAAACAGGAGGAAATGCTCACAGCTGCTACTGATAACTGGCACAATACCACATACACCATGCAGTGTAGCTGTTCCACACTAACAAAATGGTTTAAACTATGTCCAAAATGTTACGGTGCATCTGAAAGTATTCACAGCGCTTCACTTTTTACACCTTTTATGTTACAGCCTTATTCCAAAATTGATGAAATTCACTTGTTTCTTCTATTCTACACACAATACTCCATAATGACAATGTGAAAAAAAGTTTTTTGAGAGTTCTGAAAATTTATTAAAAAAATAAATAAAATAAATCACTCGTACGTAAGTATTCACAGCCTTTGCCATGAAGCTCAAAATTGAGCTCAGGTGCATCCTGTTTTCACTGATCATCCTTGAGATGTTTCTACAGCTGAATTGGAGTCGACCTGGGGTAAACTGAGTTGACTAGACATGATCTGGGAAGACACACACCTGTCTACATACAAGGTCCCACAGTTGACAGTGTATGTCAGAGGACAAACCAAGCATGAAGTCAAAGGAATTGTCTTGAGGCACAAATCTGGGGAAGGGTACAGAAACATTTTGGCTGCTTTGAAGGTCCCAATGAGCACAGTGGCCTCCATCATCTGTAAATGAAAGACATTCAAATCCATCAGGACTCTTCCTAGACCTGGCTGACCATCTAAACTGAGCGATCGAGGGAGAGGGGCCAAGGTCAGGGAAGTGACCAAGAACCCGATGGTCACTCTGTCAGAGCTCCAGCATTCCTCTGTGGAGAGAGAGGAACCTTCCAGAAGAACAACCATCTCTGCAGCAATCCACCAATCAGGCCTGTATGGTAGAGTGGCTAGACGGAAGCCACTACTTAGTAAAAGACACATGGCAGCCCACCTTTAGTTTGCCAAAAGGCACCTGAAGGACTCTCTGCCCATGAGAAACAAAATTCTCTGGTCTGATGACACAAAGATTGAGCTCTGGACCATGAACGTGCATGAGAGTGTGCTTTAGAACGTGTAGTATATGATTTATCAACAGCTGATACCTAATGATGTGTGCACAGCTGGCGTGTCCATGTTTGATAAATACAGATTATTTTGTACTTACACTAAATTTTGTTCATACGACAGCTTTTACAACCGTCTCTGTACACAGTTTGATAAATGAGGGCTCTGGTTACTGACATTAGCTTGAGACAATAATCACATTAACAAGAGCAATCACAGATTTCTGATGTTTGCCAATCCAGATCCGGTTCACCTCCAAAATTTAATAGAGTCTTCCATGGCCTAATATCTATCTGTGATGCAAATTTGGTGAGAATCTGTGAAGTAGTTTTGAAGTAAGCCTTCAAATCCTATATAAAGTGAAATCTTGATCCAGAATCCAGATCCAGATCTAGATCACCTCAAAAATTCAGTGGAGTTTTCCATGCCCTAATATTTATCTGTGGTGAAAATTTGGAGAGAATCCGTGAAATAGTTTTGATGTAATCCTTCAAAGCCTGTATAAAGTGCGGGTCAGAACTCCACCTGACCTGGTAGTGTATCGGTCTTGCGAGCGAGAAGCATGGTGTTTGAATCCCACTAGAAGCAACTTATATCTCTCATAAACAAAATGGTGTTAAGATAGGGAAGCTGACCAGTAGTCACAGGCAGGGGTGCCAAAAAGGGGAGAATAAGGAGAAGGATTCTAGGGGCCCATGGTTGACAGGAACCCAGAGAGGCCCCTAATGCATTTATAATACTGACAAAAAAAATATGGAGGGTGGTGCAGTAAGATTTCTTTTCATGTGGCCCAAAATCCCTGGTGGTGGCCCTGGTCACAGGTGAAGGTTTGTAATGCTTGACCTCAGGATGAGGTCAAAAATGGTGTATTGATATGTAGCATGGAGAAATCTCAATTTAGGATGTTCCTGCTGTGATGGCTGTGGGGGAGCCCCCCACCCCTCTTTGGCTAATTTGGTAGGGAATTGGTCTAATGAGGACAACAGTATTTGAATCCCACCAGAATCCACAGATATGTATTACTCAGTTCAGGTTCAGGCCAGTGCTGGTTGCAAAAGATGTGTGCAGAGATATATGAAGACATTGTGTCTGTACAATTAAGAGCTTTCTCAAATATGGGTGCAAAATCAGTTTGAGCTGATCTTGAAAGCAGACTGAGCCACAGCGATACCTTTCCTTGTGATTCAAGAAGATTCAAGTATAGATAATGGTCAAGATTCAACACAAGTACTTCAACTGAAAGGTAATGACGCAGTGAAGGAAGAGGATCCTCATCCAAGCTCAACCTCAGAAACAATCAACCCAGAGAACCAGGAGTCACAGCAGGTGATGGTCCACCTGAGTGTAGGGCCTTCTCTCATTTCGTTGCTGCAGATTTTTTTTTCATCATCCAGATCCACCACACCAAGTACTGAGCTGCTCTGCAAAGCCAAATCCAGAAAGTAAAGTTGGCTTTGGGGGATTGCTTGTGTTATTTCTACCTGGTTCTTTTAATGTAAAATTCTGCCCCTTACCAAAAACCAAACCATTGTATTCCTCATTTTGAGTTTATTCAAGGTCACGTTAGAAACCAGGCCTGGGACCCTCACAGACAGTGTCCATCTTGTGAAAGGCCCCTAAAATGAGTCATACAACACTTTTTATACCTTGTGGGTGTTAACATGGGTGTGGTTTAGTCTCACATTTCTATTGTTACTGGCTCTCACCAACAGGGGAGCTCTCCCTGTGTCTGAAACTTGGACAGATGATAGACTAAAACTTAACATATTTCTCAGAACTTCCAAACAAATAACACAAATACTTAATAGCTAACATAAAACAAAGAATTAGCACAGATATTATCTAACAACTCCTCCTCTTGACATGAATCTATCATGTCAACAATAAAGACCATTTTGACATAATTCAATTCCCATGTATGATCCGATATTCCAATCAAATCAATTTCTGCCAAACATATAGGCACATAGGCAACCATCAACTGACCCCATCCTGATGCTCCTTCACAGTGCCCATGTAATAAGTCAGGGTCTCTCTGAGACATCAACGTAATCGTGACGGTGCCTGTTAGGTCGTCCCGGGTTTTGAGGTGGGATCGTACCCGTCATAAGCCATCCCACCTTCCATACGCTCCTGACACAACATGCCATCAAGGCAGGGGCAGCAAGGTGTGAGAGGGAACTACAATTCAAGGTGTCACGTTCAAATTGTCATTAACCTTTAAATTTTCTAAGACCATTGAATGTGAATTGAATTATCTCCTCATCAGTTCCCAAAGATTAATCTGTTAGATAATCCTGCACTCAACCAACAACAAATGATTACTGTATTCCCATATCAAATGAAATATGGAAAAGATACAAAGGTTAAAGACAATAACAATGAAAATAGGGAGCTCACTCCTAGTGTTCATTATAAAATTATCCACACATCCATAATAAAACACAAATATTCCGGATATCAACGTTGATGGAGTGGTCATCTGTTGGGAAAGTGTAGGAACACGGACCCACAACAGGGGGCGCAAATGAACGGACAATGGAGGTAGCCAAATAACAACACTTTACTGTTGTGACAAAAAGCACAACAAACACAACAGATTACAACAATAGACAAGACGTCAATTCACACAATGTGTCGCGTGGGCAGGCTCGAAGATAAGAGACGTCTGTCCAAAGCAGAACCGGAACCACACGATTTCCTCCGCCACCGAACCCCGGGAATACTGGAGCCGCCAAGTCCCGAACTCCCAGGTGGCCACTGCCTCCGCGTGTCGGATCTGGTACTGCTGGCGAGGAACAAAAACAGTTAAAGGTGGGTGCGTGTGCACCCAGCAACCCGTATGGCGGGAAAACCACCTCCTCCTCTCGTCGGAAGAATGTCTGCTATTTCACGCACAAAAATAACAAGGTGTAAATGTTGACAAAAGACAACACAGTCGGCTGAGAACAGTACCTTCAAGGTAGAGCGATATCTCGGCAAAGAGGTGGAGATGTCGTCCTGCTGATATACCACTGCTGATCAGATGATTGGTGACAGCTGTCATAGGTGATAAGTGACAGCTGTCACCCCGGCTGCTCCTGTGAGGCGGCAGCGCCCTCTGGTGCCTGGAGCCCACACTCCAGACAGGGCGCCCTCTGGTGGTGATGGGCCAGCAGTACCTCCTCTTCAGCGGCCCACACAACAGTCATCAGTTGCTCTTAACATTTTCTTTTGTCAGTTGCAACATGTTATTATATAGCAAAAAATAAAAGTCTGTCTCTCCATGTATGGACAAATCAAATTATAGGCACTGCAATACCTATATCAATAGCACAAATGATGCATACAGGACTTCATTACCCGATTATATGCAGCAAGGATTCATCACCGCTCAGTGTATCATACAAAAATCTAGTCACCATGTCAGTGAATCAAAATTGAAAAATTAATTGATTAAAAAAAAAGAAACACAGAAGACATCTCCAAAAAGAACTGTGGCCTATACGAGGTCTGTGAGAAAAGTATCTGACCTATTTATTTTATGCAAAAAATATATGGATTTGATTCATATGTTTTTACATCAGCCAAGCTTGAACCTTCGTGCACATGCGTGAGTTTTTTCACGCCTGTCGGTTGCGTCATTCGCCTGTGGGCAGGCTTTGAGTGAGCACTGGTCCACCCCTCTCATTGTTTTTTCATTGCGAGGAAATGGCAGAATGATTTGGACTTTGTTCCATCAGAATTTTTTCAGAAACTGTTAGAGACAGGCAGCTGGAAACCATTCGGAAAATTCACATGGCTTTCGGTGAAAATTTTTTTGGGCTTCACAGAGATTACGGAGTGTTACTACCGCTTTAAGGATGGCCCACAATGGCGCACGGCGCGCCGCGCTCCGAGCCGCAATCGACAGGCAGAAACTACCATTTCATTTCTAAACGGATGGCTGTGTCGATCCGGGACCGTCGTGTGCAATTTCTCTGGTTATCACAAGAGCTGGACAAAACACATGTGGACTGGTTGGGCGAACTCCCATGAACCCTCAAGCACCCGATGGAGCGTGTAGAGCTGGTCCAGTGTGCCGTGACCAGGACGAAAACCACACTGCTCCTCCTGAATCCGAGGTTCGACCATCGGTCGAATTCTCCTCTCCAATACTCTGGAATAGACCTTACCGGGGAGGCTGAGGAGTGTGAGCCCCCTATAGTTGGAACACACTCTCCGGTCCCCCTTCTTAAACAGAGGGACCACCACCCCGGTCTGTCAATCCAGAGGCACTGTCCCCGATCGCCACGCAATGTTGCAGAGGCGTGTCAGCCAAGACAGTCCCACAACATCCAGAGAGGTGGGAGTTGAAGACCTCGCTGACAGAGGGTTCCGCCAGTCGTTCCCAGCAGACCCTCACGATACATTTGGGCCTGCCAGGTCTGACCGGCTTCCTCCCCTCCCAGCAGATCCAACTCACCACCAGGTGGTGATCGGTCGACAGCTCTGCCCCTCTCTTCACCCGAGTGTCCGAGACATGTGGCCGAAGGTCAGATGATACGACTACAAAGTCGATCATCGACCTCCGGCTCAGGGTGTCCTGGTGCCACGTGCACTTATGGACACCCTTGTGCTCGAACATGGTGTTTGTGATGGACAAACTGTGACTAGCACAGAAGTCCAACAACTGAACACCACTCGGGTTCAGATCGGGGAGGCCGTGCTTCCCGATCACCCCCCTCCAGGTCTCACTGTCACCGCCCACGTGGGCGTTGAAATCCCCCAGGAGAACTATGGACTCCCCAGTCGGAGCGCTATCTAGTACCCCTCCCAGGGACTCCAATAAGGTCAGGTACTCTGCACGTGCCGAGCAGCATACGGGCCGCTTGGTGGTATAATCCCCCTGAAATTCCATCCACTATTTTGGTGTCCCAAGATAACTTCCAAACAAATAACACAAATACTTAATAGCTAACACAAAACAAAGAATTAGCACAGATATTATCTAACACTTGATTAAAAGTACATAAATGATGAGGTCAGCAGCTGCCGTTGGTTTCAGTTGTCTTTTGTCAGTTTTGACACAAATGAGGCCACGTCTTTTTCTAACTCGACATAATTGCTGATTATATACTATTAATGTGAAGAAGAATTTGAAGAAATACATAACGTATGTGTATGAGGTTGCCTGTTGTTCCATGAGCAGTGGTCTCTCACTGCAGTTTCCCTGTTCTACCACGAGATGCTGTGTGTATGCACAGTCAGCTGTACATATATTTACAAATATTTCTAAGTACAATTGTGTACATTTGTGTAGAAATGTTTGCACACAAGGTTTTAGCACAAATCTGTGTGTACAAGCTGTTGATAAATGAGGCCTTTGGAGTTATGTTAATGTGCTGTGATGAATATTGTGGAATCAAAAATACATTTAACTTTGTCAGTATTGATGAAATTGATGGAGGTTTGCTGTGCACATTGAATTAAATGTCAGGGAAATAGCGCAACAGATAAGCAAAAAATTGTTCATATTTATAGTAAGACGAGCACCAAATTTGATAAGGACACCTTTGGGGTTAATGTTTTTGAAAAGCTCATCAGCCACTCAAAAATTCAAAATGCCTACCATTTTTCCAAGGTGGTCACCATTTAACGTGTAGAAATACCCATTTTCCACATATTTTGTACATTCAAAGAGTTCATTATCATCGAGATAATCCACAAGCTGCTGTGAAACCAAGAATTTTTTCAGTGAACTTGAATCAAAGTTAGGTTTCTTAAGAACAGGTTTGATCGCTACAGATTTAACTTTTGTAGGAACTGAACCCTATGTTAGTGAGAGGATAATAATATTCATTATAGTGGGCTCATGTGTCACCCACAGGTCCTCAAACTGTTTAGTTGGTATCAGGTCAAATGCTCGCTTTTGGAGCCATTCTCCAGCTTCCCACTTCCAGAGGTATTCAGGTTAGGTGAACTGAAAGCTTTAAATTGACCGTAGGTGAGAGTGTGAGTGTGTTTGTCTATCTACAGTAGTGTTCAGAATAATAGTAGTGCTATGTGACTAAAAAGATTAATCCATGTTTTGAGTATATTTGTTATTGTTACATGGGAAACAGTGTACCAGTAGATTCTCACAAATCTAACAAGACCAAGCATTCATGATATGCACACTCTTAAGGCTATGAAATTGGGCTATTAGTAAAAAAGTAGAAAAGGGGGTGTTCACAATAATAGTAGTGTGGCATTCAGTCAGTGAGTTCGTCAATTTTGTGGAACAAACAGGTGTGATTTAAGGATGAAGCCAGCACCTGTTGAACATGCTTTTCTCTTTGAAAGCCTGAGGAAAATGGGATGTTCATGACATTGTTCAGAAGAACAGCGTAGTTTGATTAAAAAGTTAATTGGAGAGGGGAAAACTTTTACGCAGGTGCAAAAATTATAGGCTGTTGATCTATGATCTCCAATGCTTTAAAATGGACCAAAAAAACAGAGACGTGTGGAAGAAAATGGAAAACAACCATCAAAATGGATAGAAGAATAACCAGAATGGTAAAGGCTCACCCATTGATCAGCTCCAGGATAATCAAAGACAGTCTGGAGTTACCTGTAAGTGCTGTGACAGTTAGAAGATGCCTGTGTAAAGCTAATTTATTTGCAAAAATCCCCTGCAAAGTCCCTCTGTTAAATAAAAGACATGTGCAGAAGAGGTTACAATTTGCCAAAGAACACATCAGCTGGCCTAAAGAGAAATGGAGGAATATTTTGTGGACTGATGAGAGTAAAATTGTTCTTTTTGGAGAGGAAATGGTGTCTCACTAATTTAGAAAGTCTTCACTTAGCCTGGAAAAAGAGTCTGTTGCTCTATAAAAAAGCCCTCCATAAAGCTAGGACATCTTACTACTCATCACTAATTAAAGAAAATAAGAACAACCCCAGGTTTCTTTTCAGCACTGTAGCCAGGCTGACATAGAGTCAGCGCTCTATTGAGCCGAGTATTCCTTTAACTTTAACTAGTAATGACTTCATGACTTTCTTTGCTAATAAAATTTTAACTATTAGAGAAAAAATTACTCATAACCATCCCAAAGACGTATCATTCTCTTTGGCTGCTTTCAGTGATGTCGGTATTTGGTTAGACTCTTTCTCTCCGATTGTTCTGTCTGAGTTATTTTCATTAGTTACTTCCTCCAAACCATCAACATGTCTATTAGACCCCATTCCTACCAGGCTGCTCAAGGAAGCCCTACCATTAATTAATGTTTTGATCTTAAATATGATCAATCTATCTTTATTAGTTGGCTATGTACCACAGGCTTTTAAGGTGGCAGTAATTAAACCATTACTTAAAAAGCCATCACTTGACCCAGCTATCTTAGCTAATTATAGGCCAATCTCCAACCTTCCTTTTCTCTCAAAACTTCTTGAAAGGGTAGTTGTAAAACAGCTAACTGATCATCTGCAGAGGAATGGTCTATTTGAAGAGTTTCAGTCAGGTTTTAGAATTCATCATAGTACAGAAACAGCATTAGTGAAGGTTACAAATGATCTTCTTATGGCCTCAGACAGTGGACTCATCTCTCTGCTTGTTCTGTTAGACCTCAGTGCTGCTTTTGATACTGTTGACCATAAATTTTATTACAGAGATTAGAGCATGCCATAGGTATTAAAGGCACTGCGCTGCGGTGGTTTGAATCATATTTATCTAATAGATTACAATTTGTTCATGTAAATCTTCACAGACTAAGGTTAATTATGGAGTTCCACAAGGTTCTGTGCTAGGACCAATTTTATTCACTTTATACATGTTTCCCTTAGGCAGTATTATTAGACGGCATTGCTTAAATTTTCATTGTTACGCAGATGATACCCAGCTTTATCTATCCATGAAGCCAGAGGACACACACCAATTAGCTAAACTGCAGGATTGTCTTACAGACATAAAGACAAGGATGACCTCTAATTTCCTGCTTTTAAACTCAGATAAAACTGAAGTTATTGTACTTGGCCCCACAAATCTTAGAAACATGGTGTCTAACCAGATCCTTACTCTGGATGGCATTACCCTGACCTCTAGTAATACTGTGAGAAATCTTGGAGTCATTTGTGATCAGGATATGTCATTCAATGCGCATATTAAACAAATATGTAGGACTGCTTTTTGCATTTGCGCAGTATCTGTAAATTAGAAAGGTCTTGTCTCAGAGTGATGCTGAAAAACTAATTCATGCATTTATTTCCTCTAGGCTGGACTATTGGAATTCATTATTATCAGGTTGTCCTAAAAGTTCCCTGAAAAGCCTTCAGTTAATTCAAAATGCTGCAGCTAGAGTACTGACAGGGACTAGAAGGAGAGAGCATATCTCACCCATATTGGCCTCTCTTCATTGGCTTCCTGTTAATTCTAGAATAGAATTTAAAATTCTTCTTCTTACTTGTAAGGTTTTGAATAATCAGGTCCCATCTTATCTTAGGGACCTCATAGTACCATATCACCCCAATAGAGCGCTTCGCTCTCAGACTGCAGGTTTACTTGTAGTTCCTAGGGTTTGTAAGAGTAGAATGGGAGGCAGAGCCTTCGGCTTTCAGGCTCCTCTCCTGTGGAACCAGCTCCCAATTCAGATCAGGGAGACAGACACCCTCTCTACTTTTAAGATTAGGCTTAAAACTTTCCTTTTTGCTAAAGCTTATAGTTAGGGCTGGATCAGGTGACCCTGAACCATCCTTAGTTATGCTGCTATAGACTTAGACTGCTGGGGGGGTTCCCATGATGCACTGAGTGTTTGTTTCTCTTTTTGCTCTGTATGCACCACTCTGTATTTAATCATTAGTGATTGATCTCTGCTCCCCTCCACAGCATGTCTTTTTCCTGGTTCTCTCCCTCAGCCCCAACCAGTCCCAGCAGAAGACTGCCCCTCCCTGATCCTGGTTCTGCTGGAGGTTTCTTCCTGTTAAAAGGGAGTTTTTCCTTCCCACTGTCGCCAAGTGCTTGCTCACAGGGGGTCGTTTTGACCGTTGGGGTTTTTCCGTAATTATTGTATGGCCTTGCCTTGCAATATGAAGCGCCTTGGGGCAGCTGTTTGTTGTGATTTGGCGCTATATAAATAAAATTGATTTGATTTGATTTTTGGGTCCAAGGGCCGCAGACGGTTTGTGAGACCACCCCCAAACTCTGAATTCAAGCCACAGTTCACAATGAAGACAGTGAAGCATGGTGTTGCAAGCATCATGATATGGGCATATTTCTCCTACTATGGTGTTGGGCCTATATATCACATACCAGGTATCATGGATCAGTTTGGATATGTCAAAATACTTGAAGAGGTCATGCTGCCTTATGCTGAAGAGGACATGCCCTTGAAATGGGTGTTTCAACAAGACAATGACCCCAAGCACACTAGTAAACGAGCAAAATCTTGGTTCCAAACCAACAAAATTAATGCCTCGCAGATGTGAACAAATCATGAAAAACTGTGGTTGTACAACTAAATACTAGTTTAGTGATTCACAGGATTGTTTAAAAAAGCAGTTTGAACATAATAGTTTTGAGTTTGTAGCGTCAACAGCAGATTCTACTATTATTGTGAACACCCCCTTTTCTACTTTTTTTTTTTTTTTACTAATAGCCCAGTTTCATATCTATTATATATCTATTCAATCTACTGAATCTACTGGTATCTTGTTTCCCATGTAACAATAAGAAATATACTCAAAACCTGGATTAATCTTTTTAGTCACATAGCCCTACTATTATTCTGAACACTACTGTATATGTGGTCCTGTGATAGACTGGCATCCTGTCCAGGGTGTACCCTGCCTCCCGTCCTATGATTGCTGGGATAGGGTCCAGCCGCCCAACGAGGACTTTTAATTGGGGCAAATGGTTAAAGAAAATGAAGAAATGAGGCCAGACAAGAAATTGTAATTTTTCTTCTCATAGATATGCCTCTATTGGGACCACTGCCACTCTTGGTGGCAGCCTGAGTGAGACAGAGAACCAGAGGTTCACATGAACTTGAGCTAAACCCAGATTTGTAATGTTAAAGCAACACCTCCACCTTATACTTCAACCAGGTTTCACATAAGCCAGTCATATCTAAATGATGTTCCAAAATTAGGTCATTAGGTAATTAGGTCAGGTCGAAGGCTAACCGGCATCATCAAGTTACAGTGGCCCCAGAAAGATGGCCAGTTATTAATCAATCTAAAACTTTGCCAGCCACCTGTTTAGAGATGTAAGGCTGCTGTAAACATGGTCATTTCCCCAGGAGAGGAGAGTACGTATTTGTTGATGTCCTCTCCATGTCCATCTTTGTAACCTCAGATTGTCGCATCCTAACATTGGCACTGACACGAATAACACCGTTACTGCATTTAATACCCTGTTCCTGTCTGTTCTTATGGGATGGCAGCACCCTAAGATGAGAAACAATGTCAGACGCTCCTGCCCTGAGTAAACATTTAACACCAGCTGCCATCTCTTGTCTAACTTTGTGGGTGATGCTGTCTCCGTTTATATTCAGTTTGTTTCAAAACCTTTAAACAATATTTTCAACATTGGTTTAGAGTATGCATAAAAAGGAACACTTCAAGGACTGTGCTGCCACCTCCTGAACACTGGCACCTGCTGGACACTTCAGAAATGTGCATCATACCAAATTATGAGTTTCATATTTAAAGGCTACAGTCTGTGCAGAGTCTACACATGCATGAGCAGATAACACTGTTAACCCTAGAGTCATAAAATTGGTGACTTGAACCTGACTTGATTCTACACCTCTAATATTGTTTCGTCTGTCCTTCTACTACACGTGAACCTTTTAAAACCTTCAGTCATGGCCTTGGGGGTGCCAGACAGTTTCCTGGCATTGTGAGAAATTTAACAATCAAGGGATTTCAACCACATGCTTTTGTTTAGTGGCCACGTAATTGCATGTGAAGAGCTTGTTTTTATGTTCTGGATGGAAGTATTTTATGAGCATCAGACAATAGTACAGTTTTATTTTTTTGTTGCTGCATTTTGCTTCAGCCTTGATGGTGTTTATTTTGTGGTGTACTGACAGCAACCCAGAGACACTGGCCATAAAACACCCGGTGGTTTCTTTATTCTCTGCATGTTTTTCCTTTGTGAGTTTGGCTGTTTTTGGCGACTGTGTGAAGTCAAAAAGTGCCTTTGAAATGATGTCCCCAAGCTTGAGCACGCATATTTGTTTGACTGGAATCCAATCCAAAATATCCAGTAAAAATAAAGTGGAGGTCGAGGGTTTTGCCTTGGTATGATTATTCAGCTGTGGCCTACAAAGAATAGATTTAGCAGAAACATCCTATTGTTTCAGTGTCACATTAAAAATGAAAAAAGTACTTTATAGACGGGGCAACAGATGCTATATAATAATTGTCCAGAAGTGCAATGCAGAAAGTTCTTAAAAAGCAACTTATGAACAAATGCATTCCCTTTAAGTAACTGTTCATTTATGATGTGGGGAGCAGCTATGAATGTAATTGTTCCTCACAGTTTTATGCATCGCAGTTTCAAGGTCACGCTAAGGTTCAAATCACGGTATGTTTCTTTCAGGTCATACTGGTGTAGTACAAAACCTTTACACAAAATTAAAAAGACTAGCCCTGTATCCAGGTAATGCCTGGGAATGAGATTTCGTGGACATCTACTTTTGCAGAAGGACTCAAGGATCAATACTTGGGAGGGCACTGAATAACATGCCATGGTACCAGAATAATCTGTCCAAGCATGACGATTTGCATAGCTGAACAGTGAGATTTCCTCTCCAAATTTAGTATTATACACCCCATAATGACAACATGGATCCAAACTTCTTCCGTTTATAGATGATGGAGGCCGCTGTGCTCATTGGGACCTTCAAACCAGCAGAAATGTTTCTGTACTCCTCCCCAGATTTGTGCCTCGAGACAATCCTGTCTCAGAGGTCTACAAACAATTCCTTTTACTTCATGCTTGGTTTGTCCTCTGACATGCACTGTCAACTGTGGGACCTTATATGTAGACAGGTGTGTGTCTTTCCAAATCATGTCCAATCAACTGAATTTACCCCAGGTGGACTCCAATTAAGCTGTAGAAACATTTCAAGTGTAGCAAGATGAAGTCCGGATTGAAAAAGATGTTCCCGCTAGCTTGGCTAATGGGGAATTCCCCTTTGGCTGACCTGGTAGAGTTCTGGTGTTTAGTGTGAGCAGTCCGGGGTTCAATCCCACCGCCGTCCCGGCCACAAAGGTTCTTGTTGTGAAAGTGTAGGAACACGGATCCACAACAGGGGGCGCAAATGAACGGACAATGGAGTAAGTCAAATAACAAAGCTTTACTGTTGTGAAACTCGCACAACAAACACAACAGATAACAATTTCGGGAACAACCCGAATTCCAATGGTGTCGTGTGGGCAGGCTCGAAGGTAGGAGACGTCTGTCCAAGTCAAACCGGAACCACTCGATTTCCACCGCCACCGAACCCCGGGAATACTGGAGCCGCCAAGTCCCGAACTCCCAGGTGACCACTGCCTCCGCTTGTCGGATCTGGTACTGCTGGCGAGGAACAAAAACAGTCAGAGGTGGGTGCGCTGCACCCAGCAACACGGACGGTGGTAACACCACCTCCCCCTCTCGTCAAGTAAACACTGAAGTGCAGGAGTGTGAGTACTTATCCAACACTGTCTCCTGCTGCTCTTCTCTCTCTCTGTATAAAGGCAAAAAGTATTCAAGGTTGATATAGTCGGCTGGATACGTTACCTCCTCGGTAGAAACGATATCTCGGCAATGAGGTGGAGATGCCGTCCTGCTGATATACCCCTCTGGTGATTGCTGTCAGCTGTCTCAGGTGATGGGTGACAGCTGTCACCCTGGCTGCTCCTGTGAGGCGGCAGCGCCCTCTGGTGCCTGGAGCCCGCACTCCAGGCAGGGCGCCCTCTGGTGGTGGTGGGCCAGCAGTACCTCCTCTTCAGCGGCCCACACAACAGGACCCCCCCCCTCAACGGGCGCCTCCTGGCGCTCGACCGGGCTTGTCCGGGTGGCGGCGGTAGAAGTCGGCCAGGAGGGCCGGGTCCAGGATGAAGCTCCTCTTCACCCAGGAGCGTTCTTCGGGACCGTACCCCTCCCAGTCCACCAGATATTGAAAGCCCCGGCCCATCCGTCGGACATCCAAAAGCCGGCGCACAGTCCAAGCCGGCTCGCCATCGATGATCCGGGCAGGAGGTGGTGCCGGACCGGGTGTACATAGGGGCGAGGTGTGATGGGGCTTGATCTTCGACACGTGGAACACTGGATGGATCCGCAGTGAGGCCGGAAGCTGAAGCCTCACTGCGGCGGGATTGATGACCTTGAGGATCTTGAAAGGACCTATGTATCTATCTTGCAATTTCGGGGAGGCCACTTGTAGTGGGATGTCCTTGGTGGACAACCACACTTCCTGCCCGGGACGATACGTAGGGGCCGGGGTTCGCCGACGGTCTGCATGGGCCTTTGTCCTCATCCGGGCCTTCAGCAAAGCAGAGCGGGCGGCACGCCACACCCGACGGCACTTCCGTAGGTGGGCCTGGACCGAGGGCACACCGACCTCTCCCTCAACCACCGGAAACAACGGGGGCTGATACCCCAAACACACCTCAAAGGGGGAGAGGCCGGTGGCTGACGACACTTGGCTGTTGTGGGCGTACTCGATCCAGGCCAGATGGGTACTCCAGGCCGCCGGGTGCACGGCTGTCACGCAGCGCAGGGTCTGCTCCATCTCTTGATTGGCCCGCTCTGCTTGCCCGTTGGTTTGGGGGTGGTATCCGGACGAGAGACTGACCGTGGCCCCCAGTTCTCGGCAGAAGCTCCTCCAGACATGCGAGGAGAACTGGGGACCGCGATCGGAGACGATGTCTGATGGAATCCCATGCAGCCGGACGACGTGGTGGACCAGGAGGTCTGCCGTCTCCTGGGCTGTTGGGAGCTTCGGGAGGGCCACGAAGTGGGCCGCCTTGGAGAATCGGTCCACTATCGTGAGGATGACGGTGTTTCCCTGGGCCGGCGGGAGGCCCGTGACAAAATCCAGGCCGATGTGGGACCAGGGGCGATGAGGCACGGGCAGCGGCTGTAGCAGTCCCGGAGCCTTGCGATGGTCAGCCTTGCCCCTGGCGCAGGTGGTACAGGCCTGGATATAATCCCGGACGTCGGCCTCCAGGGACGCCCACCAGAAGCGCTGCCGGACAACTGCCACGGTTCTTCGCACCCCTGGATGACAGGAGAGCTTAGAGCCGTGACAGAAGTCCAGGACTGCAGCCCTGGCTTCTGGTGGGACGTAAAGTCTGTTCTTCGGTCCAGTCCCGGGGTCCGGGCTTCGTGCCAGGGCCTCCCGGACGGTTCTCTCTACGTCCCAGGTGAGGGTGGCCACGATAGTGGACTCCGGGATGATGGGTTCCGGTGGATCCGACAACTCCATTTTGACTTCGTCTTCGTGTACCCGGGACAAGGCATCCGATCTCTGGTTCTTGGTCCCGGGCCGGTAGGTGATGCGGAAGTCAAAACGGCCCAAGAACAGTGACCAGCGGGCTTGCCTGGGATTCAGCCGCTTGGCGGTCCTGATATACTCCAGGTTCCGGTGGTCAGTGAAAACCGTGAATGGCACAGACGTTCCCTCCAACAGATGTCTCCACTCTTCAAGAGCCTCTTTCACCGCAAGGAGCTCTCGATTGCCGACGTCATAGTTCCGTTCGGCCGGGGTCAACCTGCGGGAAAAATAGGCACACGGATGAAGGACCTTATCGGTCTTCCCGCTCTGGGACAGCACAGCTCCTATCCCTGAGTCCGAGGCGTCCACTTCAACCACTAACTGGCGACTAGGATCGGGGTGCACCAGAACGGGTGCAGACGAGAAGCGCCGTTTCAACTCCTTCAACGCGGCATCGCAACGATCCGACCAGGTGAAGGGGACTTTTGGTGAGGTCAGGGCTGTCAGGGGGCTAACTACCTGACTGTAGCCCTTAATGAACCTCCTGTAGAAATTAGCAAAGCCGAGGAACTGTTGCAGCTTCCTACGGCTTGTGGGTTGGGGCCAGTCTCTCACCGCCGCAACCTTGGCCGGATCAGGAGCGACGGAGTTGGGGGAGATGATGAACCCCAGGAAGGACAAAGAGGTGCGGTGAAACTCACACTTCTCGCCCTTAACAAACAGCCGGTTCTCCAATAACCGCTGCAGGACCTGACGTACATGTCGAACATGGGTCTCAGGATCCGGAGAAAAGATGAGTATGTCGTCAAGATATACGAAGACGAATCGGTGCAGGAAGTCCCGCAAGACATCATTAACCAATGCTTGGAACGTCGCGGGAGCGTTTGTAAGACCGAACGGCATGACCAGGTACTCAAAATGACCTAACGGGGTGTTAAATGCCGTCTTCCACTCGTCTCCCTTCCGGATCCGAACCAGGTGATACGCATTCCTAAGATCAAGCTTGGTGAATATCTTAGCTCCATGCAGGGGCGTGAACACCGAATCCAACAAGGGTAAGGGGTATCGGTTACGAACCGTGATTTCGTTCAGCCCCCTGTAATCGATGCATGGACGTAATCCGCCATCCTTTTTCCCCACAAAAAAGAAACCCGCACCCATCGGGGAGGTGGAATTCCGGATCAACCCGGCAGCCAAAGAGTCCCGGATGTAGGTCTCCATTGATTCGCGTTCAGGTCGTGAGAGGTTGTACAGCCTACTGGACGGGAACTCAACACCTGGAACCAAATCAATGGCACAATCATATGGGCGGTGCGGGGGAAGGGTGAGCGCCAGATCCTTGCTAAAACACCTCCGCAAGGTCATGGTACTGCACCGGAACCGTCCCTAGATTGGGCGGGGCTCTGACCTCCTCCCTGGCCTGGGAACCGGGAGGAACCGAGGAACCTAAACATACCCGATGGCAGGTCTCGCTCCACTGAACCACTACCCCGGACGGCCAATCGATCCGGGGATTGTGTTTCAACATCCAAGGGAACCCTAAAATCACACGGGAGGTGGCCGGAGTCACAAAAAACTCGATCTCCTCCCGGTGATTCCCCGACACCACCAGAGTTACTGGTGGTGTCTTGTGAGTGATTGGAGGGAGTAGGGAGCCATCTAGCGCCTGTACCTGCACAGGCGAGGTAAGCGCCACCAGAGGGAACCCTATCTCCCTGGCCCATTTGCTGTCTAGCAAATTCCCTTCTGAGCCCGTGTCCACCAGTGCTGGGGCCTTCAGGGTTAAATCCTCATACAGGATGGTAACTGGGAGTCGTGTGGCGATGTGGGTGTGTCCCACGTGAATGTCTCGGCCCACCCCTAGCCCAGTTTCTAGGGGCGGGCGTTGGTGTTTAACCGCTCAGGGCAGTCTCTTAATTGATGCTCAATCGAGCCACAAACAAAACACGCCCCGTGGGCCAGCCTCCTTTGTGTAACCGGTGCCCTAAATGTTGCCCTACTCGTGTCCATAGCTTCGTCAGCAGGGGGGGCTGTAACCGCACGGAGCGCAGGGGCCGTGGAGCGTGGGGAGGGCGGAACGCGGTCGGAACCGGAAGGGAGAGGGACGACGCGTGCCCGGCCACGCCCTTCGTCTCGTTCCCGACGGCGCTCTCCTAACCGATTGTCTAATCGTATGACAAGATCGATGAGCCCATCTAAATCCCGCGGTTCGTCCTTAGCCACCAGGTGCTCCTTGAGGACCAACGACAGTCCGTTTACAAAGGCGGCGCGGAGGGCAGTGCTATTCCAGCCGGACCTCGCAGCCGCGATGCGGAAGTCGACTGCATAGGCAGCTGCGCTCCGGCGCCCCTGTCTCATTGACAGCAGCACGGCTGAAGCGGTCTATTAGGGTGATCGAACACTGTTCTGAACTCCCTCACAAACCCATCATATGTCTGAAGGAGCCGTGAATTTTGCTCCCAGAGCGCTGTAGCCGAAGCACGTGCCTCACCACGAAGCAG
Source organism: Thalassophryne amazonica (assembly GCF_902500255.1). Lineage (NCBI taxonomy): Eukaryota > Metazoa > Chordata > Actinopteri > Batrachoidiformes > Batrachoididae > Thalassophryne > Thalassophryne amazonica. Next base: position 115,222,111 of record NC_047106.1, on the reverse strand, counting down.
ATTTATCACATAAGCTACTTTGCTAGCGTCGGTCGCGTACATGACGGGACGCTGTGCGAAGACGAGCGAACACTGCATAAGGAAATCCGCGCACGTCTCCACACAGCCTCCGTACGGCTCTGGAGGGCTTATGTATGCTTCAGGGGAAGGTGGGAGGGGTCGTTGAACGACCAGTGGAACGTCACTGTTACGCACAGGGTCGACGGGAGGGAGAGCCGCAGCGGCGCCCGGAGGGCGCGCTTCCACCTGCGCGGCGAGAGCCTCCACCCTGCGGTTCAGGAGGACGTTCTGCTCGGTCATCAAATCCAACCGAGTCGTGAAAGCGGTGAGGATCCGCTGCAACTCACCGATCACCCCTCCTGCGGACGCCTGTGCGCCCTGTTCTTCCATTGGCCGTTCAACAGCCGGTTGACGCCCCTCGGGATCCATGACGCTGGCCGAGATATCCTGTTGTGAAAGTGTAGGAACACGGACCCACAACAGCGGGCGCAAATGAACGGACAATGGAGTAAGTCAAATAACAAAGCTTTACTGTTGTGAAACTCGCACAACAAACACAACAGATAACAATTTCGGGAACAAGCCAAATTCCAATGGTGTCGTGTGGGCAGGCTCGAAGGTAGGAGACGTCTGTCCAAGTCGAACCGGAACCACTCGATTTCCACCGCCACCGAACCCCGGGAATACTGGAGCCGCCAAGTCCCGAACTCCCAGGTGACCACTGCCTCCGCTTGTCGGATCTGGTACTGCTGGCGAGGAACAAAAACAGTCAGAGGTGGGTGCGCTGCACCCAGCAACACGAACGGTGGTAACACCACCTCCCCCTCTCGTCAAGTAAACACTGAAGTGCAGGAGTGTGAGTACTTATCCAACACTGTCTCCTGCTGCTCTTCTCTCTCTCTGTATAAAGGCAAAAAGTATTCAAGGTTGATATAGTCGGCTGGATACGTTACCTCCTTGGTAGAAACGATATCTCGGCAATGAGGTGGAGATGCCGTCCTGCTGATATACCCCTCTGGTGATTGCTGTCAGCTGTCTCAGGTGATGGGTGACAGCTGTCACCCTGGCTGCTCCTGTGAGGCGGCAGCGCCCTCTGGTGCCTGGAGCCCGCACTCCAGGCAGGGCGCCCTCTGGTGGTGGTGGGCCAGCAGTACCTCCTCTTCAGCGGCCCACACAACAGTTCTACAGTCACAACTGGTGTTGTCGGCAGGATGTGGGTAGTCACAGAACATGCTTAAAATGCACCTGTGACTTCGGGATGGAGTCAAAAATCGTGGGGAGATATACTCAACAAAAATATAAATGCAACACTTTTGGTTTTGCTCCCATTTTGTATGAGATGAACTCAAAGATCTAAAACTTTTTCCACATACACGATATCACCATTTCCCTCAAATATTGTTCACAAACCAGTCTAAATCTGTGATAGTGAGCACTTCTTTCATTTCATTCAGTGCCCTCCCATTAAAAGTCTTTCATTAAAAAAATCTCCTTTAACAGTGGAATATCCGGATAAAATGCTGAACCCGACTTTTTCTGAAACTTCTCTGTTCTCTCACGAAGTCCTGGATCAATAGAGCCTGAAATGTGGAGGTTTTCAGCTTGAAACAGGCTGACGACGGCACCTGAGAGCGCTGCGCAACGTCCCACTGCGTGGGAAGTCCTTAAAACGACAGTATCACCTCAAAATCTCTCATCAGCCATTAAAATTTTCACCGAAAACCAGCTTAATTTTTCGAACCGTGTCCACTTCGATGTGCCTCACAGGTTTAGAAAAAATTTTGATCAAACAAAGCACCAGTCTCTCAGCAACTTCTCAGACAAAGGAATTCTGACGAGGGGCTGGACGACTCCTCCCACAAGGAGTGCTCACAGGCGAATGACGTCACCGACAGGCGTGGAAAAACTCATGCATGCGCACGAGGGTTCAAGCATGTCTGACGTAAAAACATATGAATGAAATCCATATAGTTTTTGAAAAAACCTATACTTTATTGACAGACCTCGTATGTGTTCTCTGTGTTTCCAATCACTTTCTCAATTTCTAAGATATGTTTTGATGCAACTACCTTTTGGTGAATTGATAGAACAGTCTGTTTGATCTGTCTCTTTGTTTTAACAAACTAGTTTGAACTCGTTTTTCTAACCAAGCTAGATAACCAGGTATCTAACCAGCATAGCTTGGCTGTAGTTCAACTTTCTCCAGTGTAAAATAGTTGGTTGCCTGCAAAGCTATGCTTTTAAAGTAGCTTCCCCAGTACTGAATAGATACTTTATAGTATTCACTCATTGCGATGCCCATCAAGAATCTGAAAGTACTTTCTGAGTTTTTATTGTTTTTATTTTTTATAAACTTCACATTCCTGCCTGCTTGGTTACTTGACTGACAACAAAGGCCCCAATGTTTTTGCAGGCTGCCAAGTAGAGACTTGGTGCTACAGGGAAAACCTCAATGCCACTTTGCCCGTACTGAGAGAGCTGTGGGCACGGATGGACCAGGCCAGCTGAACATAAAAACCTCTCTGTTCTGTGTTTCATTAGAAATGTTGCTTCAAGAGTAAAACACTGTTTTACTTTTTCAGATCTGCTGCCCACATAGGCTGTCAAAAACAGCTCAAAGGTTGTTCAGTTTTCTGGCACTTTTCATCTGTCCTGCAGAGGCAGTCGCCCAGTGCCTGTGCAGGCAACTCAACTTTTTCTAAAGGATAAATCAAACCAAAATCCATCAGACTTTTGGCACTGACAGAGTTCGAACTTTAGTCTTAACCTTTAGTCATAACTTAAGAAATTACATTTTTTTTAATATGTAACATACATCCTTGTGGAGTTCTTGCGTACAGTAGGTTTGGAGATTTAGCCCCCTGGTGGCCAAAATTAGAGTTAAAATGCACCCAACACCTTCTTCTTTTGGCTGCTCCCATTAGGGGTTCTCACAGCAGGTCAGCTGTTTCCATCTCTCCCTGTCCTCTGTATCTTCCTCTGTCAAACCATCCACCTGCATGTCCTCCCTCAGCACATCCATAAGCCTCCTCTTTGGCCTCCCTCTTCTCCTGCCTGGCAGCTTCATCCTCAACATCCTTCTCCCTTTATAACCTGGGTCCTTCCTCTGCACATGTCCAAACCATCTCAATCTCGCCTCTCTGACTTTGTCTTTGACTGTCCAAACTGAGCTGTCCCTCTGATGTGAAACTTTCCATTTCACTCTTGCAGATATTCTTCTGTCACAAATTACTCCTGCCACTTTCTCCACCCACTCCACCCTGCCTTCACTCTCTATTACTTTGAATCATTAACCCCAAGTATTCAAACTCGTCTAACTTCACCACCTCTACTCCTTGTAACTGCACTATTCCCCTAGGCTCCTTCACATTCACAAACATACTCAAACTTGAGCCGACTGACTTTCATTCCCCTTCTCTCCAGAGCATATCTCCACTTCACCTGCTCTGTACTCTCACTACAGAACACAACTGTCATCTCCAAACATCATCAGTGTAATCAAGAAAGGACTCAGAGCCAGTCCTTGATGTCAGTACCGTTGTTCTGCACATGCTCATCACGCACTGTGTGTAGGGCACCAAAGTGCCTGGGGGGCACCAAAAAAACCAAGCTCCTGGATCGGCATAATCACAGAAGTGCATCTGTCTCTGTTCTCTCCTGTGAATGAAACAGAGAAACAGCAGAGGTTTTGTCTTTTTAAATCTGAACTCGATCTGTGAGTGTGATTTCGGGTAAACATGTTTTCCAGTGCACCTGTTTAACTTTTATTCTTCACAAAGTAGTGATCTTTGCGCCTCTTTTACCTCAGACTTATTTCCCTCTCTTTTTTTGCACAAACCGAAGAGATTTTTGTTTTTTTTCCAAGCTTTAAGGTAAATTGTTTAAACATTCAGTGTTTAAAAAAATAAATAAAAAGGTTAGATTTAATTTTTCCCCCTTCAAACATTTTGGAGGTGATGTCATCACACACTGTGTTTTGGCTGGTATTATGTCGGGAGGGCGCACGGAGAACTACAGCAGTCAGGCGATAACCAGAGGCTGTGGGTCGCGGGAAAGTCTGGAAAATCAGGTGCAAAGTCACAGCTGTTCTCATCATCCTCCCCCCATCCCTCCCTTCCACCCTCGCCTTTAAGTGATGTGCGGTCAGGGGAGGCAGGGGAGACTGTGCCTCACCTGCCATCATGGAAAGAAAAAAATGTAAAATGAAAAAAAAAATTGTTATATTTATCCAGTGATTTGTACTATAAAGTTATTTTCCTTTTAATTTCACCAGTTTTAGATTATTTTTTATTCAAAATTGCTGAATTTTCACATTTACGTTCAAATACTGAGAAGAGATGTGCAGTGAGGCAGCAGCCAGCTGTGCGTCATCATGGATTGCGTAATCACTGGGCTCACTGCTGGCATGCTGTGCACTGAGACTGTTAATGTCTCTCTGTATGTTGTATTTAAAATTGTCAAACACTTTGGCTGTATGAACTTAAATTCCATAGTTTAGCTGATGTATATAATGCACAGTTTTTTTTTGTTTGTTTTTTTTTGTCAGCAGCTGTATATATGTGTGTGTAATGTGTTTCGTGTGCTGAGTGATCATAAAACGGCTGCAAAAAGGCACCAAGTGAGGCACGCAGTTCTCCTGCCTCATGGTAGGGGGCACTAGTGATCCCAGGGATTCTTCTTGCAGCAACTCCTCAGCTGAAGAATAAGTGACAGCAAACTACAAGAGCAGCCGTTCATTTATTTTTTTCCTCTCTCCTGGCCTTTAGTTTCAGAATGGAGGATTACATATCCAAACTGAAACAATTTTCTAAACTGGACTTTCAATCGAAGCAGGAGGTAATTTAAAGGACGACCAATGCCGGAGCTAAAAGGTTTGCTTCAGACAACACAAGAGCTGCTGCTGTTTTTTGTATTTCTCGTAGCACTTCCTGTGGCATCTTTATGTGCCGGAGCACATGCTGGTGTTTTATTTGCCTGCTGAGGCAGATGCCAGTGTTTTCAGTTCATTTATTTATTTCAGACGTGTACATTTAAAAGCATAAGCAGACCAGAGATAAAAAAAAAAAAAATACAAGTATTAAAAAATGCTTTCAAAATCATTTGTTCATAACAAGTGAATGAGAGCAGATGATGGTGTTTTCAGTTGATTTATTTATTTCAGACGTGTACATTTAAAAGCATAAGAAGACCAGAGATGAAAAATAATAATTTTTTTTTTATTTCAGACGTGTACATGTAAAAGTATAAGCAGACCAGAGATAAAAAAAAATAAAAATACAAAATGATTTCAAAATTGTTCGTCATAACAAGTAAATGACAAGCAGATGTCGGTGTTTTCAGTTGATTTATTTATTTCAGTCATGTACATTTAAAAGCATAAGCAGACCAGAGATAAAAAAATAATAAAAATACAAGTATTAAAAAATGCTTTCAAAATCATTCGTCACAAGTGAATGACGAGCAGATGATGGTGTTTCAGTTGATTTATTTATTTCAGACGTGTACATGTAAAAGCATAAGCAGACCAGAGATGAAAAAATGAAAATACAAGTATTAAAAAATGCTGGCACCTGTATGCATCGCGGCAGCTGCTGCTGTTTTTTGTATTTGTCGTAGCACTTCCTGTGGCATTTCCGGTGGCATCTCTGTGCTGGCGTTTTATTTTATTTATTTATTTCAGACGTGTACATTTAAAAGCATAAGCAGACCAGAGATGAAAAAAATAAAAACAGAAAATGCTTTCAAAATAATTTGTCATACAAGTGAATGACGAGCTGATGTCGGTGTTTTCAGTTGATTTATTTATTTCAGACGTGTACAAACCTACCATCCCTGGTTCTCAAGACCAGGCACCTAAATGGCTCTAATCTACTCTTTTCTACTCTCCTATTTTACTCTTCCTTTTTAGATATTTAGATATACCTTAGTATACTAGCATAGTTCCATCTTAGAATTGGAATATAATATATAAGATATACCTTACTGAATTTTCTTGTAAAATCATAAGCAGACCAGAGATTTAAAAAATAAAAATGCAAGTATTAAAAAAATGCTGGCATCTGTATGTGTCATGGCCACTGCTGCTGTTTTTTGTATTTCTCGCAGCACTTCCTGTGGCACTTCCGGTGACATCTTCGTGTAGATGCTGGTGTTTTCTGTTTTATTTATTCATTTAATTATTTATGTCAGATGAGTACATGAATACATAAATACATTAACACATCATAGATGAAAAAATAAAAATACAAGTTTTAAAAAATCTTCAAACTCGTTCATTCATTAAGTTCCAGCAATTAGGATAAGTAAAACCTAGTTCTAACCAGCAATACAACACTGTAAAAAAAAAAAAGTCTGTCTAACATGGAAATCCTGTAAAATGAAGACATAAAAAACTGTAAAAAGAAAAACAATAGTGCTGAATTGACAGCAATAATTGCGCAGATTTTATCTTTAAAACAGGCAGTTAACAGCTTTCAGTATTTCTTGCAGCACTTCCAGTGGCATCTTTATATATATATATATATATATATATATATATATATATATATATATATATATATATATATATATACACTGTGGGGAAAATAAGTATTTGACCTCTGTCAGTTTTGCAGGTTTTTCCACCTACAAAGAATGGAGAGGTCTGTAATTTTTATTGTAGGTGCACTTCAACTGTGAGAGACAGAATCTAAAAAAAAATCCAGAAAATCACATTGTATGATTTTTAAATAATTCATTTGCATTTTATTGCATAAAATAAGTATTTGACCCCCTACCAACCAGCAAGGACTGCTTGCACTGCTTCGATCTGCAAATCACTGCTTCGATTGGTTCAAGGTTCAAAGCAAAGCCGCGCTGCAGAAATGGTTGATTTATATGGAAGAAACAAAACATTTGCGGTAAAACAAAGTTATTTAACAACTAATTGATGACTAAATTAGTTGACAACTATTTTAATAATCGATTAAATCGATTAGTTGTTTCAGCTCTACTAAACACCTCCTCTTTCTGTCAGATCCCGTTTGGGACACGTGTGTGTGTGTGTGTGTGTGTGTGTGTGTGTGTGTGTGTGTGTGTGTGTGTGTGTGTGTGTGTGTGTGTGTGTGTGTGTGTGTGTGTGTGTGTGTGTGTGTGGGTGGGTGGGGGGGGGGAGCGTGCCGCCTGTGCGCCTGGACTAAGCCATTGTACAACTGTGCAGGGGTGGAAGGGCCCTCAGAGATCTTTCAGTATTATTGTTAGAGCAGAATTATGTTTCGCAACATTTATACATGTATTCTAATTATATTCTTTTACAAGATGAATTGTATGGACATTAATGACATGCAACACAAAAATGTATTTAATGCCAGTTTTTTGTGGGCTCCCCCATGCTCTGGGCCCTGGGTACATAGTACCCTTTACACCCCCCCCAGTCCGACGCCCCTGGCAACGAAAAAGAAAATAAATTGACAATGCATCCGTGTACCTGAAAGGGTATAGGCAGAAGCAAAGCTTTTTAATGCCTACCCCTTTAACTAAAAACGAAATTATCTAGTCCGAATGGAGTGGGGGGAAATAAAAAAAAAAACTATTCCCACTCCCATTTTCAACCACTTCAATCTCTTCAACTTAAAGGACACAATCTGAATGACACCGAACAAATTTATGTTTATAATTTGGCAACACACAGTACTCAACCTTCTTCAGCAGATAATGTACATATCTTGAAAACATCATGTCTTTATATTGATTTTTAAACTGATTGATATTTGGACATTGTTTGAGTTCATCCGTCAGGTGTGTCATGTGTCATTTTAATGTAAGTAGTTTGGGTTTATTCCATTCTACTTTTAAAAACTGCATTTGTTTCTGTATGTTAGATGGAGATGACTGACTATCTGACTGTTGTTCAGTCTCAGAAGAAGGAATTTTGACTGTTGCATCATGAGTGACAGCTTCATGGCTGAGTGGCAACTAGAACGACTTTCTTAAATTGGAAACAAAATTCCAAACTGAAACTGACCTTTGTCAGCATTCTTTCTTAGCAGCATTATGTCAGCATTCGTTTTTACCCCATAACTCCATAACATTCAATCTCATCTTTATCATCAGACAAATAATGTCTGATGATAAAGTTTTCAATATGATTGTAGCATCTTTTAATTTTGACCCTGTGTAATTGGTCAATTGACCCCTACCTGGCTGCCTATTGAAAATTCAAGTGGCCCATCAGTTTTTTTCAAAAGAGTAATACCTAAGGAGTATTTGTGCCAAATTTGGTGCGTCTATCACCGTTTGATTGATTGTTTCAGTTATCTGCTGCACGTTATAGTCAGTGGGGTTTGACGCTGTGGCTTTTTCTTCTCATGATTCCTTGTTATAGAACACTTGTCTGCTGTGATTAGAGTCAGTATCTGATGATTGGCTTTAAGCCAGATGATAACATTTTGTGCAAAATGGACAAAATTGCACAAAAATGCCTTATCTCACAAAAATGGTTGTTGCTTAAACTTTCATACAATACTGTATAAGCAACTTAAAAAAAACAAAAACAAAACAACACTGGAGTTGACAAAACAGTAGGAGGAGTTGAAGGGAGGCAGTGGGAGGAGTTACTACATCTGCTGTCTCTTCCCCTCAAAGTACAAAAAGCAGCTGGTGTCCCGACGAGATGATCTAACCGTCGAGAGGATCTCCATCGCGCAAGTGCACATTTGCACACATGCGCAGTTCTCTCTACCCCAGACTTAAACACCTCCCCCGTTGGGTTAATCTACCTCTTTGCCGCAAAACCCGTCAATATCTGTGCTCGTGCTGAAGGAAAATCCTGATTGGCTAACTGACTGTCTTCACGCTCTGTGATTGGCCAGTCACTCACAGCACCCACCCCTCCCTACACAGACACGTCTCTGCAGACTCTCTCACACACACAGACAGGATCTCTTTCTCTGTGCTTGGCTTGATTCTACCTCACGTTGCTGTCTCAGTACTCCTTAGGTTTTCTTCAATTTGCCTCTATTTTGGTTTGTATGGTATTTAAAGTTACTTGGTGAACTTGTTTCATAACGTACATGGTGCATTTGACAAGACACAGCTGAAAACGGCTCGTGTTGTGTTTTGTTTTTAACCGTTTGTTTGCTCTTAGTTTAGCTGGTGATATAAAGTCAGTTGGAAAACTTTGCTTGTACTGATCGTGGTGCTTTTGAGAAGAATACAGTGAACAAGGCTGACATATTATTTCCCTGTTTGCCATCCCTGGATGTTTGCATGAATCACCAAGTTCACACAGATCATTAAAAAAATAAACAGTCTTAGAACAGCCTCTCTCTCTCCCTCTCACTCAGTCATGCACACAGACACACATGCACAGATATGATCATAAAATAAAAAATAATAATAATAATAATAAAAAAGTTGTACATTGAATGTCAATTCTGAGGCTGTTCTGTTATTCATTCATACACTTAAGAATATTCATGTTCTGAGTTGATTAAAAAAAAAACTTGTTCTGTAAATAATTCCTTTACTATTGTGATCAAAAACATTGACACTCAATTCACAGGCTGTTCTGTAAATATTCATTCATTTACTTAAGAATATTAATGTTCTGAGTTCATAAAAACTAGTTCTCTTACTTTTGTGATCAAAATCATTGATTTGAATCTCAAATTTGAGGGTGTTGTAGTTTTCAAATAAACAATAAATATAGCAACTTCTGATCAATCCATATCAATTTCAGGCTTAAAATAATGTACTGATTTAAGCCCCGCCCATTTCTGGTTAAACCACGCACACTTGGGGTTAGGCCCTGCCCACTCTGAGTACAGATATAGATACAGATAATTTAGATGGTTGAACAGATACAGATAGTGGTATACTCGCTCATCCCTACTTTATACCAAAATTAGAGCACCTTTAACTTTTGACCTCTGTAAACTGAAATTGACCTTTGTCAATATTCTTGCTCTTTTTACCCCATAACTCTTCAGCTGTATTCCTGGCTGCCTTTTGAAAATTCAAGTGGCCCATCAGTTTTTTCAAAAGAGAAATGTCTAAAGCTGCCTTTACACATAACGACGACAAGTCACGAATGCCACGAAGTACACATTCTTGGCCGCTGATCACGAATGTGATGATTCGGGGCAGAGGCGTCAGGTGTCCTCAGGAACTGCTGCAACCTGTTACCACACGTTACGATTAATGGCACATGTTGCTGGAGAATTATCAGGAACCATTACGCACGGTCAAGAATAGTGTTCCGCGTTGTTGCGTGCTGTTGCGCGCTATTGCGCGTAACAGCGCATCGTTAAGTTCTGTCACGTTGTGAACAAGGTGAATTCTCTCCACACACACATCCATATTCATCCAACCAAATTCAGATCACTCCAGTTTTTCAGAAGAACTTTGTGACTGCATGCGTAGTTGGGCTCTGTGCCATGGAGTGGCGCAGAGAGGAGGAGGAGGAGACGGACAGAGCCAGATGTGTGGCTTCATGCGGCTCTCGTCTCGCACGTTTTCCGAAACATCAGGCACATGCAGCAGGTGGAACACCCTCAGGAGCGCGCTGAGGAGCAATGAAATGAGACTTTTAGCCGACTTGGTGTCAGCAATCAAACTGAATGCGGTGCAGCAGGGTTTAATTGTGCACACGCTTCTTCCTCCTCCGGACCAGAGGAGGTGCAGAAATGTCTGGCTGCACGTGAGTCTCCTCTGGCTCCTCTGGCTCAGACTCGTTCTCCCGCTCATCGGTTACAACAGCAGGTGGAACACCTGCAGGAGCATCCTGAGGAGCTTCAGCAGGAACTGTGGAACGACACTTGGCTGACTTCACGTCACTGTTCCTCTTCGGCATACTGCATCAAACTGAACGCTGTGGAGCCGAGTTTAACTGTGTGCATGTGACAAAAAACTGATTTGTCGTGGCGCGCAGTGAAATGTGACCACGTTACAAGTCGTGTCAAAACTTGACAGTTTCCGTGTCACTTCGTAGTAACGCGTGACAGTTTGGGCTCCAAGAACCATCACAGGAACCACTACGAACGTTGTCATGTTCTATTAAGGATCATTAGTTATCAAGACGGATCAACACGCTCAGTTGCGACCTCCACGACGTGAGGCGAAATGAGGGTGGTGTGTGACATTCGTGGAAGATTTTTTGACAGGCAAAAACATGCTCCACGAATATCAAGAATATCACGCACCAACACGCACTATTAAGAAACCTATTCAGATGCGTTAAGTCACATTAAGAATGTCAGGAATGTGCCACGAATGACAGAAAAATGACATTCAGAACGCGTCTTGGTTATGTGTAAACACACCTTTAGGAGTATTTGTACCGAATTTGGTGCTTCTGTCACTCTTTGCACAGTTGTTTCAGTTATCTGCTGTACTATGTGGTCAGTGGGGTTTGATGCTGTAGGGCGTTTTCTTATCATGATTCCTTGTTATAGAACACTTAGCCTGCTGTGATTAGACTCAGATGATAACATTTTGTGCAAAATGGGCAAAATTGCACAAAAATACTTTATCTCACGAAAGTGGTTGTTGCTTAAACCTTCATACAATACTGTATAAGCAACTTAAAAAAACTAACTAAAAAACACTGGAGTAGACAAAACAGTAGGAGGAGTTGAAGGGAGGCAGTGGGAGGAGTTACTACATCTGCTGTTTCTTCCCCTCAAAGTACAGAAAGTAGCCGGCACAAAGGAGCAGCATGAGATGTGTGCTGAGGAAAACCTCAAGCTGTCAGAGACAGAAACTGAGGAAACACCATCTGTAAGACAGAGAGTGAGCGGGTGAGTGAGAGAGAGAGAGAGAGACAGAGAGAGACAGAGAGAGAGATGGGCAGGAAACAGACACTGGATACACACAGAGAGGAAGCATTCACATTGCTACTCACACGCAAACTTAGTTCCCTCGCAAACAAACCAGGTGGTTTGTGCACAAGACCTCCTGAGATGTGAAAACTGCTGCTTTGGAATCTCTAAAGGGCACAATTACAGGACTTTTGCCTGGAGGACAGCTGTCTGTGTGTGGACTCAGGAGCGTTCAGTGGATGGGGACCTGATTAATTTGTCTACGTGAAGCTCAGCCTGTAACTGGCGGCGTGCAGCCTGGTGGAGAGAGCTGGGGGAGGGGAAGATGCACCAGCCCATCTGAAGTACTCCCTGAAATAGACTCGGCACAGGGACGCGTGGTGTCAGGGTGGTATCCTGTCCAACGTGGAAGAATGGTGTTGGGGTGAAACCCTGGTCTTCCTATTTCAACACTCTTCACCTTCCATTCACGTGCAGGCTGACACTTTGATTAATAACTGTTGCCTAGCAGCATTCTTTCCCAGAAGGATGTCCAACACAATGCTCTTGGCGGACAATTTTACCCTACAATGGGGAGGAAATATTTCCACACTTCTGGGAATCGTCTCCACTTCAGGCAGCTCTAACTGCACCAAGAATGATGCATTCAAATACCCGCTGTACAGCACCATCTTCAGCATCGTGTTTGTGGTGGGCCTGATGACGAACGCCGTGGCTATTTACATACTGACCTGTAGTCTGAAGCTGCGGAATGAGACCACGACCTACATGATGAACCTGGTGGCGTCCGACCTGCTGTTTGTGTTCATGCTGCCTCTGAGGGTCTTCTACTTCATCAACATCAACTGGCCTTTTGGAGATGTTCTCTGCAAGCTCTCTGTTGCCTTGTTCTACACCAACATGTATGGCAGCATCTTGTTTCTCACCTGCATTAGCGTGGATCGCTTTTTGGCCATTGTGCACCCTTTTCGCTCAAGGACGCTGAGGACCAAGCGCAACGCAAAGATAGTATGTTTTGCTGTGTGGGTGGTGGTGCTCTCAGGGAGTATCCCCACGGGATTTCTGCTGGAAACCACCTCGCCTGAGAACAACAGCAGCAATACCAAGCTATGCTTCGAGAACTTCTCCTCCAAACAGTGGAAATCTCACCTGTCTAAGGTGGTGATCTTCATAGAGACGGTGGGTTTCGTCATCCCCCTGCTGCTTAACGTATGCTGCTCCATCATGGTGCTGCACACGCTGCGCCACCCACAAACCATCAGTCATGGGGGTAAGCTCAACAAAAAAAAAATCCTGCGCATGATAATTGTGCACCTCTCCATTTTCTGCTTTTGCTTCATTCCCTACAACGTGAACTTGATTTTCTACACTCTGGTCCGCACAAAAGTCTTGAAAGGTTGCTTTGCGGAGTCGGTGGTCCGAATGATCTACCCGATCGCCCTCTGCATCGCCGTGTCCAACTGCTGCTTTGACCCCTTTGTGTATTATTTCACCTCAGAGACCATCCAGAACTCAATCAAGAAGAAGTCACAGCTCAGCCGTTCGTATGATGCCAAGTTCTCCGAGGCGCTGCAATCAGACAGCAGCTCGGACCTGCAGTGTAGCCTGAGGAACCTCAAAGCCAAAGTGTTCCACATGGATTCGTCTGTGTGACAGTCCTACACATAGCGTCAAGCTTATAAAATCCATCTTTCTACTGACAAATCACCCTCAGGGGACAGTGAAAATGTATTATGTTTGGAAAGCGCTTTATGACACACTTACTAAAGAAGTATTTTAGGATCTCAGGGCAAATCAGCTGCTTTGCTCTGTTACTGCTGTATGACCACTTTGTTGATGTGCATTTTTGCTGCGTGCTTTCTGTTGTTATGCCATCATTGTATTCAGTGTAGTGACACTGATGGTAACCTGGGATGGAATGTGATTTCTGTGCCTCTATATGTGTGCAGTGTTTAATAAGATTATGAGAACTGAGTCATGAGAGTACTTTTTGTAGTTGTTGTTGTTGTGGAGGTGCCATTTTGGTATCAGTTCAACTTTTTTCTTCTTCTTCTTTATTTTTTTTTTTGCCATTACACACACAGAGTGTATTTTAGATGCGGCAGCAAAGTTCTGGACTATATAAAACAAATTTCACCTGCAACATACTGTGAGTTAAATGAAAGCATTGTCATATTTTTTGTAACACTTGTAAATTAAATGTGTATATCTTATGAGCTAGAGTGTGTTATTGTGTGCCTTTCATGACGCTAACACTCATACAGCGTAGTCACTGAGAGTCTTACAAAGAGACTGTGAAGTTTTGAGGGAAATTCTTTGGTTTTTCAGATATGACTAGATTTAGGCCTTTGAGACAAACTGCTACTGTGTGGGCTGTTAGATGGTGTTGGGGGGTAGATGTGTGGGCGGTTAGATGGTGTTGGGGGGTAGATGGCATTGGGGGGTAGATATGTGGGCAGTTAGATGGTGTTGGGGGGTAGATATGTGGGGGGTTAAGCCCCGTTTACACATAGACGGTAAGAGCTCCTGGAAGCATCCCGGAAGAGTTTTTGGCCGTCTTAAGGATCACACGCCGTTGTTAACGCCGGCACTAGGGGGCGTGGCTTAGTTCCGGCTTTACCGGGAATCGTTGAAAAAAATTATTCAACATGTCGAATAATTCCGGGAGCGCTCCCGGAGAATTCGCGTGATGACGGAGACAACGCGAACAACGGCGTTTGATACTTTTTAATCGCCGTTTCATCCTGCCCCTTCCTGCAGTGCCGCAGTTTACACCGCCGTAATTGGTGGCCGGCGTTGTATCCCTAATCAAGGGCGTGTAAAACGGCGATAGAGCCCAAATCGGCATCCTCAAGGGCGTTTTAACCGGCGACAGAGGCAGACGAAACGGCGGCGCTAGCGGACAGTACGCCGTTCTAAACGTCACCTCCCGGTTAATGGCGTTCCAAACGCCCGATAGGCGGCGGTCAATATAAAAACGCTAGCGCACTGCATGCAGGCCTCTCACTCGCGGCCAGCTCCAGATATTTTTGTAGAGATGCTCCAGTATGCCTCCTAAAAGAAAATTGGCAGCGGCAAGGACTTACCAAGAGGTCTGGTTCAGAAGCAGAGGGTAGCCCTGTGGTGGAGACGGAGCAACACGTTGAGGAGGAGAAAAAGGAAGGAGAAGAAAAGGCTGAGTATGATCTCCCTCCCCCTGCAGTGACAGAGGCATGTATTCCTGCTGCTTCAGCCTATTATACTCTGGGGCGGTGCCTATATGCAAACGTTCTTGGAGTAACGCAGGATTTGCCTGGATAAATCCAGCGGTACACAGGGCATTATCGGCGGCAGCAGAACACCGGCGTTCTCACGCGCGTCTTAACCTGCGATTGTAAAGGATAGAACTGGGTATTAACCCCCGTTGCCTGATGTGTGCCGGATGGTACGGCGTCAAAACAACGCTTTATTCGGCGGATTTAGCGGCGGATTTGCGGCTAGTACGGCAGTCAAAACGCCGCCGAAATGCTCCGCCCCTTTCCACCGCGAAAACAGCCAGACCTACCGTGAACTTCGGTCTACGTACTACCCGCCGACAAAACCATCTATGTGTAAACGGGGCTTTAGATGGTGTTGGGGGTTAGATGGCGTTGGGGGGTAGATGTGTGGGGGGTTAGATGGTGTGGGGGTAAATGGTGTTGGGGTAGGTTGGTTGAAGTGGCGTGGGGTCTAGTTAACTCCAAATTGTTTAACAAAGCATTACATTTATATATATTTTTTTGTTAAAACCCTGCACAACTTTACACATATGAAGAAGTGCAGAGTGCAAACATGACTGTTGAAGATAACCATAAGTAAATAATATTTTGAGTTCATGAGAACATCATGAGGACAGCACTGTGGCTTTGTGGTTAATTATGGGATCCAATTCCACCTGGGGTATTTGTGGAGTTTGCATGTTCTCCTCGTGTTTGTGTGGTTTCCCGCCGGGTGCTCTGGCTTTCTTCCACATCCAAAGACACGCAGGTTAGGTGGACTGGAAACTTTTAAATTCTGCGTGTGTGTGAATGTGTTTGTCTGTCTATTTGTGGCCCTGCGACAGAGTGATGTACCCCACCTTGCGCCCTGTGACTGCTGGGATAGGCTTCAGCCCCCCATGACCTGATGTGGGATAAGCGTTTGAAGATGAGTGTGAGAACAACAGGTGGGTGAATTATTTATGCTTTGGGCCAGTTTTCTAGTCGCATGGCGTGAGTGTGAGTGAATAACAGGAAGTATGTGACTCCCGGGATAGGCTCCAGCCCTCAGTAACCCCTTACTGGGATCAACAGGTTCAGAAATTGGAGGGATGGATGTGGTGTCTGGAGGTCAGGTGGCAGCACTTTATCGCACTGTAACTCTGTGTCTCAGGTCATGTGAGGGAGCGACAGGCGGCAGAAACTAAGATCTGGCAGTTATTAAAGCAAACAAAGCTCACACAGAAAGAGCTCTTGCCATCTTCCTCTTTGAAACTGTCACTCCACCTCAAATATATGTCGCGGTTCTGTAACCATGTTAATGAGTCAGGCTGTATGTTGTGTATTCAGGCCTTATCTGCCTACAGTGTTTGTGGTTTGTGGCTGGCTAAAGGTTACTGTAAACACAGAGTTACAAGGTGATTTAACTCTGACAGAATGACGCAGCCCAGCATGAAAATGAAAACTGCTCATCAGGAATCACAAAATACACTGTTGTTCTATTGGTAGCATCATCACAATTAAGAAAAAAAAAAAAAAAAATCAGTTTCTTCCTCTACATCTTTATCTCACATTAGTGTGGTTAGACAGCAGTTTCACAGTTGTTGTTTTTTTTTATTCTACCCCTACTTGTGATAATGTCTTCTCATTGGCTGAGAAGATATCACATGACATGATACAGAGTGACTGTTGCCCTGTCAGGAGGGCAACAGTTCTTAAATTTCCCGCACTGTAGCCCTGCATATCAACCAATCAGGATGCAGCATTATCCTAGCGCGTGTCAAAGTAGAACAAGCACGACCGGTTGCAACCAGTTTGACGCTGCTTCTTTCTGTGAGTGAGTTGTTTGTAAACACACGTCGATATTTATCATTCAGGTAATCCAAGGTTTCAACTGATGACAGACGATGATTTAAACAATCTGCTGGAAGAAAAGGATTCCAAAAACACAAAGAAAATTGTGAAAGCAGCAAAGAAGGCCTTCGATGACTACTGCAGTGCCAGAAATATTAATTTAGCAGCTGCTGATGACCTCACCAGTCTCCTTGCTGAAACATTGAAACGATTCTACGCAGAAGTTCGCCAGGTAGGCTTATTAATATGTGGTGAATACAGGTGACAGTTATTCTATAGGCGTAAACAACTATGAAAATTAAATTACATACATTAAATAGTAAATTTTCTGTGTTTTCAGGTGAATGGACAACTGTATTCGAAGAAATCTCTTGTCGTTGCGTTACGGTCTGCAAAAATATATGCAAGTCGCCTATGATGTGGACATTATACATGACAGTAATTTTAAAGAAGCCAGTGACATTTTTAAAGCTGTTGTTGTAAAACTGAAAAATGAGGGTAAAGCAGTCATGAAACACAAAGCAGCGATTCCAAAAGATGAGATGCATAAACTGTACACATCAGCATGTCTGTCACCCGATACACCTGCAACTCTGCAAAACCGAGTGTTTATTGACATCATGATCTTCTTTGGTAACAGAGGAAGAGAACATTTACGAGAAATGCAGAAGGATGACTTCACGATTACAGCAGATGAAAATGGAGAAAAGTGTTCAGATGAAAGACAAAAAGACTAAAAACCACACTGGATCTCTGCAAGATGATGGAGAAAGTACTGGTGGGAGGATGTATGCGACCGGCACGCCCCTGTGTCCAGTCAGCTCAGTGCAGAAGTATATGAAACGTTTCAATCCAGAGTGTCCTGATTTTTGGCAGCGCCCAAAGAGGGCATCTAAGGCAACTGATGCTGTCTGGTATGAGAATGCACCATTGGGGAAATACACTCTTGGTGAAAAAATGAAATAGCTGTCAAAAGAGGCCGGTTTGCACATGACCTACACCAATCACTGTCTCCGGGCTACCACTATAACAACACTGGATCGGCAAGGATTTGAATCAAGACATATAATCGGTGTCACTGGTCACAAACAGGAATCAAGCCTGAAACATTATTGCCAAGTTGGAAGTGAAAAAAGAAAACAGATGAGTGATGCTCTGAGCACACTAGCATCGTCCAGCACTGTTACACACTCACCTGGACTACAAGACCTAGTACAAGGTGTGCCGTCCAGCTATAAACCTATGTCGCCAGTGACACAGGTGGGACAGGTACTCTCCTCCAAGATCATATTAAAGATTGTGTGATCAATATTGTTGTTAAGGACTAATGTGTTTTCAAGACTTTAATCCAAGCATGGAGCTAAAGGTTCTAGTTCCATATCAGTTCCAAAATAAGAAATAGACTTTAATCAATGTTCACAGTTAAAATAAGAGTATATTTGTTAAGTTTATGGTATAAATGTGTTCTGGCCTAATGAAATAAAACTACAAAACTATGTTTTTTTATTGAACCAATAATTTTTATTATAAAGGTGCCCTATAAAAGCCCAGTCTGTAATTTTTTAGTCTACTAGAGAATCAACGGGGTAGAATAAAACAAATGTTGACTGGTGATGAGGGCAACAGTCATTTTGTCACCCAAGGGAGGTTGCTGTTGCTGTAATTTATTTTGGAACTACACCATAAACAGAAAGCTGGACAGAGACAGTTTAGCTTGCACATACATTCCAATACAAGAGTGTCGTCGATGTTTAATTCAACCCATTTCCAGTTCCACTTGTCCCTACAACTTACGTCGAAAACGTTTACATCCGATTTCTCTGAACGGTCCACTCTCTCGTGGATGCCATCCTTCATATAATGCTTATCATCAAAATTCCACACACATTTAGGGAAGAGAAGCTAAGATTTTTTTTCTCTCGATCGCATGTGCTGCAACTGTTGTGCACATCATGAAATGCGATTCCTTTTAGTTGCAGCACCATATTTATTTAAGACACACTGTCATTGGATAAAGGCTATGACTTCCATCAACCCTAGCCAACTGCTTGTGGCCTTACATGTTGCTGAGATGCACAGATTTCTTCCAGGGACATGTCATATCGTATCAAAACAGTGACAAATTGGAAGCTATTTTGAGGGCCCCTTCACACATAACACGACTTAAGCCAACTAGCGCACAAAGGAGGAATTGCATGCCATTCTTGAAAAATTGTAGCTGCCTCTAACGCCTCGTACAGGTGTCGCTACAACTATTCATGCAACAAGTGGCTGAAAGACAGAGTGTGCCCTGTGAGAGCCCATTTGATCCCTCTCGTGGCAGGTGTCGGCCAAGTTCCAGGTCTCACACACGAACATCCAACACCGCTCACCTGACACTTAGAAAATGTGTAGCCATTCACACTGTTAGCATGAAAAGAGTCAGCAGACGATCACTTTCGAACTGGATGTGAAATTTGTCTAAGTGCCCCACGAGTGTGGCGTTGCAAAAAAGCAACACACATGTGGTGCATGTGTCTCCCACGTGTGCTCGTGTGTCGTGGCTCCCCGCTTCCCCCTCAAAACACATGTGCCGTATGTTTGTTCCCCCCCACACACTTGCATAAAATGCTGATATGTATGTACAGATATAAATACATTCAGGGTGGACAGCCACGTCAGAGTGCACACAGCACGGAGAGCTGCATCACAGCTGCTGACCAGAGACAAATAACGGCTCAGTGCACAGGATGTGTCACATTACAAACACAGAGACCACAGCTAGGTATATTAATAAGTACTACACCACCTACATACACAATTACATAACAAATTACTAAAAATAATGATCACATACAGTAACAGAGAGTGACACATTAGTGTGTGCGCTGAACTGACAGAGGGCGTGGCCGCCGATAGCAGCAACTGTTGAGATCTCTGGTTGTGGACGTCCCAGCTGGAGAACACGTACCGTGTTTGGATGGACATGAAGTCCACTGTCCACTGTGACACGCATGTGTCTACTTACCTGTCCTCACGTGGACATACATAAAAACATATATCACTGTTGCGACAGGCTGCAGTGAATGAACGCACAGCGGTCACATTGACAGGCTGCCCCAGGTAAAATGGACAGTCAGATCATAACGCGGCTGGCGATCTGAATGTCACGTCACCCACGTGAGCTCTGTTGTACATGACATGGTGTCTGTCCTGCAGTGTGCCGTCAACAGGACAGGCGTGTTGTGACGGACGCGCGTGGGGCCGGCTGGACATGCCGGGCCAGCAGATGTGGACATAAGAGGGAACTGCTTCATTCATGTTATTTTGTGACTGTACGTCTGTGACCATGGGTCATCTACAGAGGAACAAACGGTTCACACTTGAATCGTCCACTCGATAGGACAGATTCAATAAAATGCAGTGTTTTTTTATGGTGTGTGGTTTTGTGTTTTTAAATACAACTATCTCCTTGTTGATATCAGAGATTTTACGCACCTTTTATAGGACAGCGAAGGTAAAGTTAAAACACAGTGGTAAAGTTTCTGGCGGTCAATCACAGCTTTTGTGAATTGCAGGTTCGAATCCCGCGGGTGACGTATTTTTTTTTTACACAGCAGTTGCGTAATGTGGTTCCACACACTCCAGCTGCTCACACTGTGTTCCCACTGCAACGATTTTGTGCACGCTCGTGCACATGCACAAAACTGCAACAGCGGGACCACGTGTCTCTCCGGCTCAATGTTTTCATGCAGGCTATTTCGCCGTGAGTCGCCCTGATTCCTACTTTTTTGTGCTATGTGTAAAGGAGCCCTGAGCTTTCCTCTTTCAGTCTTAACAGCTTTTAAATTGCTTCTGATGTGGAAAATGGATTTTAAAAATCGGAAAATTTTGTCCTTTGATGGAAGTACTGGAATTCCGATAAAAGATAAACTTTATTGATCTCACAGAGGAGAAACTCACGTTACGTCAGCTCTTAAAACACACAAGATGGGTGCAAGTAGAAGAAAATGTTCATCAAACAGCATGTGCAAGGATAAGCAATAATAATAATACTTGTGACAGTACAAGACATAAGAAAATTAGGTTGAAATGGAATATGTATGTATATATGTACACACACATACATGCATACATACATATATATATATATATATATATATATATATATATATATATATATATATGTATGTATGTATTATACAAATAATGGATGGTAAGGAGTCCAACATAGAGAAATATTGGATGAAGAAAAGTTATATTGGACAAGGCACAGCCGAGTCCAATATAACGTGCTATCCATCAATTGTTATCTTCTCCACCCCCCTCCCAAATTAAGCAAACAACAAAGAGTCAAGTAAATTAGATCAATTAATTTTGTTGTGAACAGCATATGATTGATTCTGATGCGATGAATGCTTCTAAAACATCAGTAGCGTGCTTGTCTACCTTTTTAGTGTTTTTGGCATCCTTGGAGTTCAATATTTCCACCAGTTCCTCCTCTGTGAAGTCAGCAAACATCGCTGGCAAATGATTTTCTGCTGTTGTTGACATGTTTGTTCCCATTTTTTCAACCAGCGTCTGTCAGCTAGTTCCTAACCTTCGTATGCCGTGCTCTGATTGGCTAGCTGTTGCCAGTAAGCTCTAACGCTATTGGTCAGTGGCGACCGATCCAATATAACTTTTGGTCCTAGCCTTTTTGGATCCTTTTGGATCCAACATAACTTTCTGATGCCAAGCATGCCAAAATATAGGTAAATGATGGACAGAAAGGCTAATCTGTGATTGGCTATTGCAATCTGAGTGGAGAATATATATATATATATATATATATATATATATATATATATATATATATATATGAATGAATGATTGGGATTGAAAAAGAGATGGGAGCATCTTATTTACAATATGTGAAATGGAGTTTAGGTGTGGTAAGGTGACATTAGTGCAGGGATTTGTAAAAGAGTTGTTATTGCACATGATTTGTGGACATATTAATATTGCACGTGATTGTGGACATATTATTGCATGTGGTTATTTCACAGTGTTATTGTACAGTCTGACAGTGGCAGGGAGGAACGATCTGCGGTATCGTTCCTTCTTGCACTGAGGGTGCCTCAGTCTGTCACTGAACGAGCTGCTCAGCTCCACTACAGCCCGGAGGGTGAGAGGAGTTGTTCATGATGGATTTGAACTTGGTTAACACCCTCCTCTCAGCCACCTCCTCCAGAGACTCCAGAGGACAGCCCAAGACAGAGCTGGACTTCCTGACCAGCTTGTTCAGTCTCTTTCTATCCTGCTCTGTGCTGCCCGTGGCCCAACAGACGACAGCATAGAGGAGAGCAGAGGCTATAACAGAGTCGTAGAAGGTCTTAAGCAGAGACCTGCTCACTCCAAAGGATCTCAGTCTCCTCAGGAAGTGGAGGCGACTCTGGCCTTTTTTGTACAGGGCGTCTGTGTTGTGAGTCCAGTCCAGTTTGCTGTTGAGGTGAACACCCAGGTATTTGAAACTGTCCACAGTCTTTATGTTCTCCCCCTGGATGTTCACCGGTGGGTGAGGTGGTGGTTTCCTCCTTAAGTCGATCACCATCTCCTTCATCTTACTGGTGTTGAGACACAAGTGGTTGCGCTCACACCAGTCCACGAAGTCTGTGATGACCGACCGGTACTCCAGCTCATTCCCCTCAGACACGCAACCCACAATGGCGGAGTCATCAGAGAACCTCTGGAGATGGCAGCTGTCTGTGTTGTAGGTGAAGTCCGAGGTGTAGAGGGTGAAGAGGAAAGGTGAGATGACGGTACCCTGGGGGGCCCCGGTGCTGCACCTTACCACCTCAGACTGACAGCCGCGCAGCCGCATGTACTGCAGGCGGTCACTGAGGTAGCCGATGGTCCAGGCAGCGAGGTGTCTATCCACACCTGCATCCTCCAGCTTCCCCCGCAGCAGTGCTGTTCTGATGGTGTTGAAAGCACTGGAGAAATCAAAGAACATGACTCTCACAGCGCTCCCGCCGGTCTCCAGGTGGGTGAGCACTCGCTGCAGTAGGTAGATGAAAGCGTCATCTACCCTGATGTTGGGCTGTCACAATTATTACAATATTCGTCAATCGCGATTATTTTTCATATTCGCGATTTTATTTTATCCACAAAGCATAAAACGACTCAGAATGTGACGTCATTGTGCTGCAGCCTCGCTCTCGTCTTAAGGCGGGACAATAACAAGGAGGCTGACGGCCGATTAAAACAGTGCTGTCTTCTTCAAAAGCCGTCTAAAATGCGGAGCTGTCGGTGTGTGTGTCTGTGTGTGTGCGCGCGCGCGGAGTTAACAGGCTGTAGACTGCGAGGGAGGGGGTGGGTGAGGGAGATTCCTGAATGCAGGCGCGGCACGTTCAGTGTGCAGAGAGCGCGGAGCAGAGAGACGATTTTAACCCGAGTGAACATGTTAACAAAACGAAAACGTGAAGCTGCCTTTACTTCTCTCTGAACTTTCTCTCCCGGTGTGATTCTGCCATTACCGTCCTGTTCACACCATGTGCGTGTCGTATACTGAATTTATGAGATCATGAGATGAAATAAACGGTCAAATATCTTTAAAAACATATTTAAAAAATGAGAATATATGAATGAACTGAGCCACAAAAAAAAACAAAAAAAAACAAACAAAAAAAACCCTGACATGGAGAAGCTGTGGTGATGTTCAGATGCACAGATCACAAAAAGCAGGTGAGAACTCTGAACTTTAACAGCTGTTACTTTCCAAAGGTATTTATTTGTTCAATATGGGCTTAAGCACAAAACGTGACTGATGAGGAGAAACAATTTCAGAAATGCAACAGAAACAACCACAATTCAGAAAAAGTTGGGACTGTATGTAAAATGAAGATAAAAATAAAAATGTTGCACCATTCCCAGTTTCTTCACTCACAGAAGCCAAACGTTCTTCCAGAGTTGTGTAATTATACTACAATAGTAGAATATAAAGAAGGGAAAAAAAAGAAAAAAAAATAGACAATATATTCGTCAATCGCAATTATTTGTCTGACAATTAATCGTCTCCAGAAATTCCTAATCGTGACAGCCCTACCTGTAGGTGAACTGCAGTGGGTCCAGGATGTCGCTCACCACGTTGCGGAGGTGAGACAGGACGAGCCGTTCCATGGTCTTCATGAGGTGGGAGGTCAGGGCAACTGGTCTGTAGTGGGCTGGTTCCTTGGCGTGCGGTGTTTTGGGAACCGGGACCACACAGGAGGTCTTCCACAGGGTGGGGACCACCCCCAGGCTGAGGCTCATGTTGAAGATGTGGCGGAGGACCTCGCAGAGCTCTTCTGCACAGGTCCTCAGCAGCCTCAGGGAGATCCCATCAGGTCCTGCTGCTTTCCTCTGCTTCAGCCACAGAAGCTGGCCTGGAAAGTCTGGAAAGTCTGATGCCTGGATACAACAGGTGTATCCTTCATGGGCCAAACAATTTGATGAGTCACTGGGCAATTTAAAAAAGAAAAATGGACTCTTTTAGGCTCTGTATGTACAATTGTAAATAAGTAATATTTGTGGCTAAGTACTGAAAAATGATGAACTAAGGGTTACACCCCTATGCCTAATTGGCATGTGCAGCTGTGAAAGTTGCCTGGTGACAGGAGGCTGTGGTTGGGAAAAGTAATGATGCACTAGAATGGTTTGTTCCAGCCTCTGCTGTGTCTAATCCTGAAGAAATTGGTAGCAAACAGCTTTTAGAAGGGTGCAGACCCTGAACTGCGACACAGCCATTGCAACACTTTAACAACCAGGGACCCAAGGTGACAACTTGGCCTGGTGGTGTGTTGTATTGAAAATGGGTGACAGTGACATGAAGACTTGCAGAACCGTTTTTTTGTTGTTGTTGTGAAAAACAGATGTAAAAAACAAAAAATGAAACATCTTCCAAAAGAATTTGAATATCATGCCATCACGAATGAGCGTTTATACAAGTAGATTTACTGTGTACAATGTCGAAACATTTTGTTTTCCATCAAGAACAAATAAACGTAAATAAAAGGAAAAATAAGCGGAAATGTAAAATAAATAAATAAAAAATGGCCATCTGAAGAGGAGCCAGCTCCTTGTGGATCTCCGTTAGTGAGTGTGATTGCTTTGGTTGCAGTGAATGTCGAGGACTGTGTTTGTGTGAGAACACTGTGTGTGTATAGTCTATGTTCAAGCTGTACGTGCATCAGGCTTCCAAGTCCTCACATGAGCCCAGCGGGTCACTCTGCAGTCACAGCAGCTATGTATCTAATCAGCCTGACCTCTCCTTCCCAGCAGGCTGCAAAAACGCTGCCACTGCACAACCTGTCCTCACGTACATTCCTTCTGTTTTGTGTTGTACACATCACAGAGGAAGCCGTGCAGTTTGTACTCCCACTGGCCGGGTTCTTTGGTACCAGGGAGTCACTTACTATAATTTTGGAAATGCATTATTTACATATTCTGGCTGACTGTGTTCCAGAAAACCACAAAAGCAGTGGTGCTGCAGCTGAACAGTAAATATGTGTTTACAACTGTGTGTTTCCTGATGAATAATGCAGAGAAAAACTGCACAAGGATCAATATTTAGTGATAATCACATGACTGGAAAACATGATGGCTCATGATATTTTTAACAAAAATATGGTGTTTGTACCATCAACCATTCCACTGTAATGCTAGTATTGTGTTTGCTTTTGGTTTTCAGTTTTGCTGAAAATAGTTTGTTTCTTTTATTTGATTGTGTTCATTATACTGGAAATGTTTTTTTTTATTCTGTTTGTGCATATGTGTGTGTGTGTGTGTGTGTGTGTGTGTGTGTGGCAAAGTTTCTATAATGAGTTGGAATGATGTGTCAGTCCAGAATTTTTTGAGAACCTTAGACCTCAACAATTTTTAGAAGAGGAACTGAACCCTTTTATTGTCTGTTAATTATGTAATTTTTAAATGTTATTTTAGTGTCTTAATGTATTTATAAATTGTTTAGGTTCCTGTTATCATATACACACTATTATCATCATCATCATCAGTATTATTATTATTATTATTACTGCTACTACTTCTATTTTGAATTTGATTTTTAAATTGATCCCAATGGAAATGACTGTTTTCACTACCTTGTGTCATTCATGTCATTTATTTAACATATTTACAATTATATTATGCATTTACATTTAAGTTACTATATAAAATCATGCACACACGCACTCACACTTTTATTATAAAGATGATTTACCACCCCCTGCTGGAACGGTGTGCTAGTCCAGAATGTAATTAGCAATGTTAGCTAATATCCGCGGTGTCTTTAAAAATATTAGTCCTATTAACATTCCGTTTTAGCACTATTCATTCTTGACCCATAATACATAAGTATACCAAATGGCAAATGTCAGCTGCCCCCAGTCACACGCACGCAGAGCTTTTTTTTTTTTCCTGAATTCTGCTGCAAGCAGGTGCTTTTAATTTTTACACGAGCACAAACAGAGACAGTGGTGAAAGACATCAAAAGCAATACCCTTTTCACTCATGGTAACGACAGCATTGAACTAAACTGACTAAACCTGAATGACAAAAACACAAATCAGTAATACCAACAACACTGTTAAACTAACATGAACCACAATAGCAACATTCAAAACCCCAAAATCCCACGGTGCATTGTAGCACAATGTCCATTGTTTACTGGTTAGGGCCCCTTCACACAGAGATTGAAGCTGACTAGCGCACGAATGAGGAATTGCATGCCATTTGTGAAAAATCTGAGTCGCCTCTAACGCCTCGTACACCTGTCACTACAGTCATTTACAGACTGCAGTGGTCGAAAGACAAGAGAGTGACCTGCGAGTGCTCATTCAATGCCTCTTTCTGCAGGTGTCAGCCAAATTCCAGGTGTCACACTCACACACCACTCACAGAGCACTTAGGAAATGTTGTGCCATTTGCACAGTCAGCAAAAAACAGAGAGCAGGCGACCAGTTTTGAGCTTTTATTTTTATTTACATTTTAATGGCCTGGCAAAACAGTTACACCATCTGTCCTCCTACAGAGTGACATGGTGTGTATGTTATAATATGTGTATTACAGCTGTGACGCCCTGATCAACTGTGCTCTGGCGCACCATGCTGAGCCTCTGAAACACATTGATGTGCTGTGGGGCTCCAGCGTGACTTGGTGCTTCTGCATGTGGTGTTACAGCTATGATGATCATGATATGTCATATTCATTATCTAACCTTTGAGAGGGAATGACAATGTATCTGTAATGTAAGGTTTATTATGAATATGACACCCCCTTCAGATGTGGTGTGCTGTTCCGCAGATATGCGACGCGTTGACTCGCAGTGACACACGGTGATTTCGGTGAGACCAATGTTCACGTCTAGTGCACATAATGATTGCGTGCCACAGACTGTGCACACTGAACAAGATGCACATGGGTGCTGTCTGGCTCATCCAGTGCGCATTCAGGACGTGCCGGCAGGATTTGACATGCCTGACCATGGCGAATTACCCTTGAATGCGATCAGACTGTTTTGAATGCTGTTTTGATGCCATCAGAACATTTAGTACACAGTCAGACTGCAATCAGACTGCACTTCCATCACCGTTCAAGCTTTTTCCACCTCAAATACACCTCAGGCGTTGGGTGAATGTGCTGGCTGTGTGAAGTTGCCCACAGGAATATGCCCTAGAGTTTGGAGTGCACTCAGATAGCTGTACGAGGTTTTCGAATGTGCCTTGATCACTGCAAAAACTGACCTTCTCAAAATAAGACATAATCTGAAATCTAGCCAGATTGTCTTGTATTAAGCAAAAAAATCTGACAATGGGGTAAGAAAAATTTACTTGGTTGGAATTTTCAAAAATAGCAACATGTCTAGGCACTGAATAATCAAAATGTGCCTTAAAACTAGACAGAATTCTTATTTTAAGATTAGCCTCTATCTTTATAAGGACAACATTCAAAACCCCAAAATCCCACGGTGCATTGTAGCACAATGTCCATTGTTTACTGGTTAGGGCCCATTCACACAGAGATTGAAGCTGACTAGCGCACGAAGGAGGAATTGCATGCCATTTGTGAAAAATCTGAGTCGCCTCTAACGCCTCGTACACCTGTCACTACAGTCATTTACAGACTGCAGTGGTCAAAAGACAGAGAGTGCCCTGCGAGTGCTCATTCAATGCCTCTCTCTGCAGGTGTCAGCCAAATTCCAGGTGTCACACTCACACACCACTCACAGAGCACTTAGGAAATGTGGTGGCATTTGCACAGTCAGCAAAAAACAGAGAGCAGGCGACCAGTTTGGAGCTTTTATTTTTATTTGCATTTTAATGGCCTGGCAAAACAGTTACACCATCAGTCCTCCTACAGAGAGACATAGTGTGTATGTTATAATATGTGTATTACAGCTGTGATGCCCTGATCAACTGTGCTCTGGAGCACCATGCTGAGCCTCTGAAACACATTGATGTGACATTTGTCCCTCTACAAGTCTTGGCAGGGAACGAGATCTCTGCAGAAGATGAAATCAGTCATCTTCACTGCATAAGTTAAGAATGAAGTGATAGTTATTGCCCACATGCAGCCAATGCCCATTAAGATCATCACAATTTCTGCACCATTTTTACGATTCTACGATTATGCAAGAAGCACATTCCACATTAGTGGAAATTGCATAAGCGCCAAGTCTGTTAAAGGTTTGCCACCCT
This sequence comes from Thalassophryne amazonica, assembly GCF_902500255.1. Classification (NCBI taxonomy): domain Eukaryota; kingdom Metazoa; phylum Chordata; class Actinopteri; order Batrachoidiformes; family Batrachoididae; genus Thalassophryne; species Thalassophryne amazonica. Next base: position 115,193,551 of record NC_047106.1, on the reverse strand, counting down.
CCAGGGGATGATTACTTGTGTGCTCACAAACTGTATGACGCTTCCTTCGGTGGAAAAGATAAGGCAGTAAAAGCAGACACTGTGTTAAGTAATCATTGTCAGGATGTGGTCTGATAAAAATAAAGGAGGATCTTGCTTGTGTAAGCACAAAGACTCACGCTTTCCAAAATCAGAGGCAGCACTGAAGTAATATCGAGCCGTGGAATCGGCTACACCGCTGCCCAGACCGCTCACGTGATCCTCCTTAAATCCCCATCTCCCTCAGGCTATAAACAGGTCTTATCAATCCGTGGAGGAGTTACTTGACCACACTAGCTTGTGCTTGTGTAACATGTTTGGAATAGAGCATAGAGCAGACGATGCTGATAAAGCACTCCCTGCATCATGGCTCATTGTTTTGTTTATGAAATCGGGTATGCGGGGCACAAAGCCTCCATCATGATAGGAACAGGAACACCCACATTAGTCTCATTACAGGACGGACGCAGGCTACAGACAGGAAATTAAATTGCGAAATGTAAACCACTTTTACGAAGGTGCTCGTAAATACAGTGAAGGCGAGAACTCGGTATGAGCATGAATAGAGTTACTCAAGCCTCTGTAGGACATATTGTACAAGGTTACATTATCTGTGTAGCAATTTGATAACCATTAATCCAATAACTGAAAAGTTATCTTTTATGACGCTAAACTGATAAGCTGCTAAAAAATATATCTTTATTACAGATAACCAATAACTTTTAGTATTGATTGGACGCGGCCACATCAGATTACACTGTCGGCTTCTGATAAACCAGTTTCACTTTCACTTTTTGCTGCTGGGTAAATTCAAGGATCACAAACACATAAGAATGCATGAAAAATGAATGATTAAAAAAATAAAACCCCAAACACTGTCATCTTTCAAAAGCAAAACACAGTATTAGAAGTCACAGTTTATCTTGGTATTATATACACTGTCATTTACGAACTAAAAAGCTGCTGCTTTTTTCACACGCTTTCAACCCTGCGGCTTAAACAACCGAAACACATCCATTAATGCTTTGATTGGCAGAGTAAAAGACACGTAGTAAATATAAATTCGTACCTGTTAGTTTCAGTGGGATTCATCTGAATAAAGCGTCCTTTTTCTTTTCAATCCAAAACAGTATCTAAACGTAAAAGTCCCTGTGTAAACACAGCTGCGCCGTGAGAGCTCCTCTCCCCCACCGAGTCTTGCCGATTAAATTACAGCCACAAAGAAGTAAAATAAAATAATGTTACAATTAGTCTGTTTTGTTTTTGTGTCGAGCGAACTCTCTCACTGTAACGTCCAAAGTGAACCTGAACTACACTACCCACAATGCTCCCTGCGTCGACCGGACAGTCACGTATTGTACTTAATGATGATGTCATCAGCAAGTGACAGGCAGCTAGTCTGCTACAAACACACAACCATGGAAATAGAGACCTAGAATGGACGTCACACGACTAGCAGTGTGCCGCACGGCGGCCATTACTAAGGGTGGAGAGAGACCTTGAGCCAGTTAAGGCACCTGTTAAACAAAAGTGAAATGAAGGGAAAAAAGGCAGCCAGTGCTTCACCATCAACTGCACCAACTACAAAAACAAATTCTCTAATACTAAAATGAACTGTACAAGAGCCTTAATGTAATTATGTAAAATAAATGTCTATTTTAAAGTAGTTATGTCGCTATTTAATATTGATATACAGAGACTATAACTTAACGCCATAAGTTCTTTTCATTAAGCTGCATTCACATGCATACAGATATGGAAACAAAAATGTTTAAATATATATATATATATATATACATATATATACATATACATATATATATATATACATATATATATATATATATATACGTATATATATATATATATATGTATATGTATGTATATGTCATTAAATTAATAAAAAAAAAAGGTCAAATGTTGAACACTTCTTGATTTGACAATAAACAAGATCTTGTGGGATCTCGCAGGAGGTTGAGACTGAAACAGGAAGTGCTAAATTTTGAGTCCACAGTGAAACAGGAAATGTCAAATGTTGAACACTTCCTGACATGGGTGTAGCTGGGTTGCACTGTACTTCCTTGACATCTGATTGGATACCCCAGATGCCACCCGCATCATTGACATGTCACGGCATCACGTCTGGTTGAAAAGAGCCATTTTGAAATCGGTGACACATATTGACTGCTAGGTCGCTCCTGTACAGTAGTTGATGCTGTGTTCTACAAAAAAAAGTTCTAATCCACCTTACTAGAAGAAGAAAATGTTTGAGT